>NC_091315.1:24451111-24481111 GCF_038502225.1 Cherax quadricarinatus
CACCACAGTGGTCCATCACACCACAGTGGTCCACATCAATCACACCACAGTGGTCCATTACACCACACAGTGGTCCATCACATCGCACAGTGGTCCATCACACCACACAGTGGTTCATCACACCACACAGTGGTCCATTACACCACACAGTGGTCCATCACACCACGCAGTAGTTCATCACACCACACAGTGGTCCATCATACCACACAGTGGTCCATCACACCACACAGTAGTCATCACACCACACAGTGGTCCATCACGCCACACAGTGGTCCATCACACCACATAGTGGTCCATCACACCACACAGTGGTCCATCATACCACACAGTAGTCCATCACATCGCACAGTGGTCCATCACACCACACAGTGGTCCATCACACCACGCAGTAGTTCATCACACCACACAGCGGTCCATCATACCACACAGTGGTCCATCATACCACACAGTGGTCCATCACACCACACAGTGGTCCATCACGCCACACAGTTGTCCATCACACCACACAGTGGTCCATCACACCACATAGTGGTCCATCACACCACAGTGGTCCATCACACCACACAGTGGTACATCACACCACAGTGGTCTATCACACCACACAGTGGTCGTGTGTAATCCTAGCCTCACCCGGTACTTATTAAACTCAGGAACCAGACAACCATGTTACCGTACACATGCAGCACTAATATCACGGTGAACACTGCACTTAACTCCAGCCCCTGCAGCAATTAGTTAGTTCAAGAAATTTATAGATGATGTACTGGCTCTAAGCTGGGAACTAGCTTTTAAAGCCCCCTTCTTTGCTATTTTTAGAACTTGATGGGTTGCTTGGTAGTGGTGGTGGTGGTGGCAGTGGAAATAGTGGTGCTGTTATGGTTGATGGTAGTGGTAATGAACGTAGTGGTGGTCGTAAGGCTAACGATTGGGATGGTTGGGTTGGTGATACTGGAGTGGTAGTGGTAGTATTAATGGTGGTAGTGGAAGTCGTGTTGGTGGTTGAGTTAATGGTGATTGTGATGACGGTATTGATGTTGATCCAGGCATTGATGGTGGCGGTAGGATTTAGTGGTGATAACGGTAGTATGATTAATGAAAGTGATGGTGGTGCTGGTATTAATGGTGACAGTAGTAGTAGTTGGGGTGGTAATAATGGTGATAGTGGTGATAGTGCAGGTTGTGCTGGTAGATAATGAGAAATAATAAATACCAGTAGGAGGGAGACCTATATGTTTCAGCTACACCCAGAGACCCTCTTCAGGCAGGTGACTGAGGCGGAAATAAACAGATCCGCCTCACCCTTGTCCTTTACTTAAGATTCGGGTGTTATCCACAATGTGGGCGAAACGTTTAAAGCTTCTTTACCCCCCTCTTATCCTTTACTTGTTAATGTTATCACATTAGTAATCAATACTATCACAACAGTGGTCAATACTATCACATCAGTGGTCAATACTATCACATCAGTGGTCAATACTATCACATCAGTGGTCAATACTATCACAACAGTGGTCAATACTATCACATCAGTGGTCAATACTATCACAACAGTGGTCAATACTATCACAACAGTGGTCAATACTATCACATCAGTGGTCAATACTATCACATCAGTGGTGAATATTATCACAGTGGTCAATACTGTCACATTAATGGTCAATACTATCACATTAGTGGTGTGTACTATTACACTAGTGGCCAGTACTATCACATTAATGGTCAGTATTATCACATTAGTGGTCAGTATTATCACATTAGTGGCCAGTACTATCACATTAGTGGTCAGTATTATCACATTAGTGGTCAGTATTATCACATTAGTGGTCAGTATTATCACATTAGTGGCCAGTACTATCACATTAGTGGTCAGTATTATCACATTAGTGGTCAGTATTATCACATTAGTGGCCAGTACTATCACATTAGTGGTGTGTACTATTACACTAGTGGCCAGTACTATCACATTAGTGGTCAGTACTATCACATTAGTGGTTAACCTTATACAGCTGCATAGAGGAAGGTAGGTAACGCCTGCTGGCATACAGTAAACACCGGATACATGCTTCCTACAGGAGCGAGGAAAGCAATTTCTCACTGACCTGTATAAACAGTTAGGGCGAAACGTTGCTAAAGGTGAAAGGTAGCTTCTGTATTTGTGTTTGCTTCACAGTAGCTGCTGCAAAGTTACATGTTCCTGATGCAATAATGAGTTTGGGCAGGCGCGCACACACACACACACACACACACACACACACACACACACACACACACACACACACACACACACACACACACACACACACACACACATACACACACACACACACACACACACGGAAACTCGAGAAAGGGCAAAGGTTTGCAACTAGACTGGTCCTGGAGCTAAAGGGATTGTCCTACGAGGAGAGGTTAAGGATAATAGACCTGACGACACTGGAGGACAGGAAAGATAGGAGGGGATATGATAACGACATACAAAATACTCAGAGGAATCAACAAGGTGGACAGAGATGGATGTTCCAGAGATGGGACACAGTAACAAGGGGTCATAGATGAAAGTTGAAGATTCAGATGAATCACAGGGATGTTAGGAAGTATTTCTTCAGTTACAGAGTTGTCAGGAAGTGGAATAGTTTGGGAAGCGATGTAGTAGAGGCAGGTTCCATACATAGCTTTAAGAAGAGGTATGATAAAGCTCATGGAGCAGGAAGAGTGACCTTGTAGCGGCCAGCGAAGAGGCGGGGCCAGGAGCTGTAACTCGACCCCTGCAACCACAACTACGTGAGTGCGCACACACACAGTGTGGACTTTTTTTGCTGTAGTTGATCGTCTGCTACGTGTTTCTTTGCTCCCTTTGGAGAAAGAGAGAGAAAAAAAGTCTCTCTCTCTCTCTCTCTCTCTCTCTCTCTCTCTCTCTCTCTCTCTCTCTCTCTCCCGACGTACCTTCTATCCTTTCTCTCTCCCTGCCTACCTTCTCCCTCCATCCCCCCTCCCCCTCACCCTCCCCCTCCCTCTCCCTCCATCATCATAATAACAAGCAACTTGAGGAAATAACTTCCTCATAGCACTGAAGTTCCCACCAGGGTAGAACCTCCCTGTCTCTCTCCCTCCCTGTCTTCCTCCCTCCCTGTCTACCTCTCACCCTGGCTACCTCCCACCCTGGCTACCTCCCTCCATGGCTACCTCCCACCCTGGCTACCTCCCACCCTGGCTACCTCCCACCCTGGCTACCTCCCCCCTGTCTTCCTCCCTCCCTGTCTTCCTCCCTCCCTGTCTCCCTCCCTCTCTGTCTCCCTCCCTTCCTGTCTCCCTCCCTCCCTGCCTCCCTACCTCTCTGTCTCCCTCCCTCCCTGTCTCCCTTCCTCCCTATCTCCCTCCCTCACTGTCTCCCTACCTCCCTGTCTCCCTACCTCCCTGTCTCCCTACCTCCCTGTCTCCCTACCTCCCTGTCTCCCTACCTCCCTGTCTCCCTACCTCCCTGTCTCCCTACCTCCCTGTCTCCCTACCTCCCTGTCTCCCTACCTCCCTGTCTCCCTTCCTCCCTGTCTCCCTCCCTGTCTCCCTTCCTCCCTGTCTCCCTCCCTGTCTCCCTTCCTCCCTGTCTCTCTTGCTCCCTCCCTGTCTCCCTCCCTCCCTGTCTCCATCCCTCCCTGTCTTCCTCCCTCCCTGTCTCCCTCCCTCCCTGTCTTCCTCCCTCCCTGTCTCCTTCCCTCCCTGTCTCACTCACTCCCTGTCTCCCTCCCTCCCTGTCTCCCTCCCTCCCTGTCTCCCTCCCTCCCTGTCTCCCTTCCTCACTGTCTTCCTCCCTCCCTGTCTCCCTCCCTCCCTGTCTCCCTCCCTCCCTGTCTCCCTCCCTCCCTGTCTTCCTCCCTCCCTGTCTCCCTCCCTCCCTGTCTCCCTCCCTCCCTCCCTGTCTTCCTCCCTCCCTGTCTCCCTCCCTCCCTGTCTGCCTCCCTCCCTCCCTCTCTGTCTCCCTCCCCCCCTATCTGTCTCCCTCCCTCCCTCCCTGTCTCTCTCCCTCCCTGCCTCCCTCGCTCCCTTTCTCCCTCCATCCCTCCCTCCATCCTTCCCTTCCTGTTTTTCTGTATCCCTCCCTCTCTATCTCCCTACCCCCCTCTCTGTCTCCCTCCTTCTCCCTCCCTCCCTCCTTCTCCCTCCCTCTCCCTCCCTACCTCTCTGTCTCCCTCCCTCTCTCTCCCTCCTTCTCTGTCTCCCTCCCTCTCTGTCTCCCTCCCTCCCTCTCTGTCTCCCTCCCTCTCTCTCTGTCTCCCTCCTTCGCTCTCTGTCTCCCTCTCTCTGTGTCTCCCTCCCTCCCTCTCCTCCTGCCCTTTCCCTCCCTCTCTACCTCTCTGTCTCCCTCCCTCTCCCTCCCTCCCTCCCTCTCTGTCTCCCTCCCTCCCTCCCTGTCTCCTTCCTTCCCTCTCTGCCTCCCTCCCTCCTTCCCTCTCTGCCTCCCTCTTTCCTTCCCTCTCTGCCTCCCTCCCTCCTTCCCTCTCTGCCTCCCTCCCTCCTTCGCTCTCTGCCTCCCTCCCTCCTTCCCTCTCTGCCTCCCTCCCTCCTTCACTCTCTGCCTCCCTCCCTCCTTCCCTCTCTGCCTCCCTCCTTCCCTCCTTCCTACCCTCTTTCTCCCTTCTTACCTCATTCAATATCCATTCATCAATGCATCATGAGTTAACACTGACCTCTTGACCTACCCTTCACCCTACACTTACCTCAATGGCAATAAGTCACTTTGTCTAACTTTATTTAGGGTTAGGTTAGGTAAGATTTATCAGGAAGGAGGGCAAGTATTTCCTGACGTGGGTCTTAGACATATCATGACCCACAGCTGTAGCTTTTGGTCGTCCGGCAGATGCCTTCCGCTGGCTTACCCCTAGACAAGGATGTCAGCCACAGCACCGTGTCTTCCTTTGCAGATGACACCCGAATCTGCATGACAGTGTCTTCCATTGCAGACACTGCAAGGCTCCAGGCGGACATCAACCGAATCTTTCAGTGGGCTGCAGAAAACAATATGAAGTTCAACGATGAGAAATTTCAATTACTCAGATATGGTAAACACGAGGAAATTAAATCTTCATCAGAGTACAAAACAAATTCTGGCCACAAAATAGAGCGAAACACCAACTTCAAAGACCTGGGAGTGATCATGTCGGAGGATCTCACCTTCAAGGACCATAACATTGTATCAATCGCATCTGCTAGAAAAATGACAGGATGGATAATGAGAACCTTCAAAATTAGGGAGGCCAAGCCCATGATGACACTCTTCAGGTCACTTGTTCTATCTAGGCTGGAATATTGCTGCACACTAACAGCACCTTTCAAGGCAAGTGAAATTGCTGACCTAGAAAATGTACAGAGAACCTTCACGGCGCGCATAACGGAGATAAAACACCTCAATTACTGGGAGCGCTTGAGGTTCCTAAAACTGTATTCCCTGGAACGCAGGCGGGAGAGATACATGATTATATACACCTGGAAAATCCTAGATGGACTAGTACCGAACTTGCACACGAAAATCACTCACTACGAAAGCAAAAGACTTGGCAGACGATGCAACATCCCCCCAATGAAAAGCAGGGTTGTCACTAGCACGTTAAGAGACCATACAATAAGTGTCAGGGGCCCGAGACTGTTCAACTGCCTCCGAGCATACATAAGGGGGATTACCAACAGACCCCTGGCAGTCTTCAAGCTGGCACTGGACAAGCACCTAAAGTCGGTTCCTGACCAGCCGGGCTGTGGCTCGTACGTTGGTTTGCGTGCAGCCAGCAGCAACAGCCTGGTTGATCAGGCTCTGATCCACCAGGAGGCCTGGTCACAGACCGGGCCTCGGGGGCGTTGATCCCCGGAACTCTCTCCAGGTAACTCCAGGTTTAAAAATTGTGTATATGACTGTAATCATTTCTCGATATTTGGGGATCATCCTCCTAGCAAATTTACACTCTCTATTACGTAAGATAATCTGTGTTTACCTAATAAAAATATGTAAATTGTACCTAATTAAACTTACTTGCTCCTTTCCCATCCTTCACATCTGTATTTTTCCTATTTTCAACCCTCCATTACTTTGATAATTATTATCAGCTTGCTGTGATGCCTCTCACAATCTTTCAAAAATTTCTCAACGAAGGCTGAGATGTATCAGTGTCTGGTGCTGGAAACTCCAGTGTCTGGTGCTGGAAACTCCAGTGTCTAGTGCTGGAAACCCCAGTGTCTGGTACTGGAAACTTTGGTGTCTGATATTGGAAACTCTAGTGTTTGATACTGGAAACTCCAGTGTCTGGTACTGGAAACTCCAGTGTCTGGTGCTGGAAAGTCCAGTGTCTGATGCTGGAAACTCTAGTGTCTGGTGCTGGAAACTCCAGTGTCTGGTGCTGGAAACTCCAGAGTCTGGTACTGGAAATTCCAGTGTCTGGTACTGGAAACTCCAGTGTCTGGTGCTGGAAACTCCAGTGTCTTGTGCTGGAAACCCCAGTGTCTGGTGCTGGAAACTCCAGTGCCTGGTGCTGGAAACACCAGTGTCTGGTGCTGGAAACTACAGTGTCCGGTGCTGGAAACTCTAGCGTCTGGTGTTGGAAACTCCAGTATCTGGTGCTGGAAACTCCAGTGTCTGGTGCTGGAAACCCCAGTGTCTGGTGCTGGAAACTCTAGTGTCTGATGCTGGAAACTCTAGTGTCTGGTGCTGGAAACTCCAGTGTCTGGTACTGGAAACTCCAGTGCCTGGTGCTGGAAACTCCAATGTCTGGTGCTGGAAACCCCAGTGTCTGGTGCTGGAAGCTCCAGTGTCTGGTGCTGGAAACTCTAGCGTCTTGTGTTGGAAACTCCAGTGTCTGGTACTGGAAACTCCAGTGTCTGATGCTGCATACTCCAGTGTCTGATGCTGGAAACTCCAGTGTCTGGTACTGGAAACTCCAGTGTCTGGTGCTGGAAACTCCAGTGTCTGTTACTGGAAACTCCAGTGTCTGGTGCTTGGAACTTTAGTGTCTGATGCTGCAAACTGCAGTGTCTGACGCTGGAAATTCCAGTATCTGGTGCTTGAAACTCGTGTCTGGTACTGGAAACTCCAGTGTCTGGTGCTGAAAACTCGTGTCAGTGGAAACTTAAGTATCTGGTGCTGGAAACTCCAGTGTCTGGTGCAGGAAACTCGTGTCTGGTGCTGGAAACTTCTGGTGCTGGAAACTCGAGTGTCTGTTGCTGGAAACTCTAGTGTCTGGTGCTGGAAACTCCAGTGTCTGGTGCTGGAAACTCCAGTGTCTGGTGCTGGAAACTCCAGTGTATGGTGCTGGAAACTCTAGTGTCAGGTGCTGGAAACTCCAGTGTCTGGTGCTGGAAACTCCAGTGTCTGGTGCTGGAAACTCTAGTGTCCGATGCTGGAAACTCTAGTGTCTGGTGTTGGAAACTCCAGTGTCTGGTACTGGAAACTCCAGTGTCTGATGCTGGAAACTCGTGTCTGGTGCTGGAAACTCTAGTGTCTGATGCTGGAAACTCTAGTGTCTGGTGCTGGAAGCTCTAGTGTATGGTGTTGGAAACTCCAGTGTCTGGTGCTGCAAACCCAGTGCCTGGTGCTGGAAACTCCAGTGTCTGATGCTGGAAACTCCAGTGTCTGGTTCTGGAAACCCCAGTGTCTGGTGCTGGAAACTCCAGTGTCTGGTGCTGGAAACCCCTCCAGTGTCTGGTGCTGGAAACTCCAGTGTCTGATGCTGGAAACTCTAGTGTATGGTGCTGAAAATTCTAGTGTCTGGTGCTGGAAACTCCAGTGTCTTGTGCTGGAAACTTTAGTGTCTGGTGTTGGAAATTTCAGTGTCTGGTACTGGAAACTCCAGTGTCTGATGCTGGAAACTCCAGTGCCTAGTGCTGGAAACCCCAGTGTCTGGTCCTGGAAACTACAGTGTCTGGTGATGGAAACTCTAGTGTCTGGTGTTGGAAACTCCAGTGTCTGGTACTGGAAACTCCAGTATCTGATGCTGCAAACTCCAGTGTCTGATGCTGGAAACTCGTGTTTAATGCTGTAAACTCTAGTGTCTGATGCTGGAAACTCTAGAGTCTGGTGCTGGAAACTCTAGTGTCTGGTGTTGGAAACTCCAGTGTCTGGTACTGGAAACTCCAGTGTCTGATGCTGGAAACTCGTGTCTGGTGCTGGAAACTCTAGTGTCTGATGCTGGAAACTCTAGTGTCTGATGCTGGAAACTCTAGTGTATGGTGGTGGAAACTCCAGTGTCTTGTGCTGGAAACTCCAGTGTCTGTTGCTTGAAACTCCAGTGTCTGGTGCTGGAAACTACAGTGTCTGGTGCTGGAAACTCTAGTGTCTGGTGCTGGAAACTCCAGTGTCTGGTGCTGGAAACTCCAGTGTCTGGTGCTGGAAACTCCAGTGTATGGTGCTGGAAACTCTAGTGTCAGGTGCTGGAAACTCCAGTGTCTGGTGCTGGAAACTCCAGTGTCTGGTGCTGGAAACTCTAGTGTCCGATGCTGGAAACTCTAGTGTCTGGTGTTGGAAACTCCAGTGTCTGGTACTGGAAACTCCAGTGTCTGATGCTGGAAACTCGTGTCTGGTGCTGGAAACTCTAGTGTCTGATGCTGGAAACTCTAGTGTCTGGTGCTGGAAGCTCTAGTGTATGGTGTTGGAAACTCCAGTGTCTGGTGCTGGAAACCCCAGTGCCTGGTGCTGGAAACTCCAGTGTCTGATGCTGGAAACTCCAGTGTCTGGTTCTGGAAACCCCAGTGTCTGGTGCTGGAAACTCCAGTGTCTGGTGCTGGAAACCCCAGTGTATAGCGCTGGAAACTTCAGTGTCTGGTGCTGGAAACTCCAGTGTCTGGTGTTGGAAACTCCAGTGTCTGGTGCTGGAAACCCCAGTGTCTGGTGCTGGAAACTCCAGTGTCTGGTGTTGGAAACTCCAGTGTCTGGTGCTGGAAACTCCAGTGTCTGGTGCTGGAAACCCCAGTGTCTGGTGCTGGAAACCCCAGTGTCTTGTGCTGGAAACCCCAGTGTCTGGTGCTGGAAACTCCAGTGTCTGGTGCTGGAAACCCCAGTGTCTGGTGCTGGAAACTCCAGTGTCTAGCGCTGGAAACTTCAGTGTCTGGTGCTGGAAACTCCAGTGTCTGGTGCTGGAAACCCCAGTGTCTGGTGCTGGAAACTCCAGTGTCTAGCGCTGGAAACTTCAGTGTCTGGTGCTGAAAACTCCAGTGTCTGGTGCTGGAAACCCCAGTGTCTGGTGCTGGAAACTTCAGTGTCTAGCGCTGGAAACTTCAGTGTCTGGTGCTGGAAACTTCAGTGTCTGGTGCTGGAAACTCCAGTGTCTGGTGCTGGAAACTCCAGTGTCTGGTGCTGGAAACTCCAGTGTCTGGTGCTGGAAACTCCAGTGTATGGTGCTGGAAACTCTAGTGTCTGGTGCTGGAAACTCCAGTGTCTGGTGCTGGAAACTCCAGTATCTGGTGCTGGAAACTCTAGTGTTCGATGCTGGAAACTCTAGTGTCTGGTGGTGGAAACTCTAGTGTCTGGTGTTGGAAACTCCAGTGTCTGGTACTGGAAACTCCAGTGTCTGATGCTGCAAACTCCAGTGTCTGATGCTGGAAACTCGTGCCTGGCGCTGGAAACTCTAGTGTCTGATGCTGGAAACTTTAGTGTCTGGTGCTGGAAACTCTAGTGTATGGTGTTGGAAACTCCAGTGTCTGGTGCTGGAAACCCCAGTGCCTGGTGCTGGAAACTCCAGTGTCTGATGCTGGAAACTCCAGTGTCTGGTGCTGGAAACCCCAGTGTCTGGTGCTGGAAACCCCAGTGTCTGGTGCTGGAAACCCCAGTGTCTGGTGCTGGAAATTCCAGTGTCTGGTGTTGGAAACTCTAGTGTCTGGTGTTGGAAACTCCAGTGTCTGGTGCTGGAAACTCCAGTGTCTGGTGCTGGAAACCCCAGTGTCTGGTGTTGGAAACTCCAGTGTCTAGCGCTGGAAACTTCAGTGTCTGGTGCTGGAAACTCCAGTGTCTGGTGCTGGAAACCCCAGTGTCTGGTGCTGGAAACTCCAGTGTCTAGCGCTGGAAACTTCAGTGTCTGGTGCTGGAAACTCCAGTGTCTGGTGCTGGAAACCCCAGTGTCTGGTGCTGGAAACTCCAGTGTCTAGCGCTGGAAACTTCAGTGTCTGGTGCTGGAAACTCCAGTGTCTGGTGCTGGAAACTTCAGTGTCTAGCGCGGGAAACTTCAGTGTCTGGTGCTGGAAACTTCAGTGTCTGGTGCTGGAAACTCCAGTGTCTGGTGCTGGAAACCCCAGTGTTTGGTGCTGGAAACTTCAGTGTCTGGTGCTGGAAACTCCAGTGTCTGGTGCTGGAAACCCCAGTGTCTGGTGCTGGAAACTTCAGTGTCTAGCGCTGGAAACTTCAGTGTCTGGTGCTGGAAACTTCAGTGTCTGGTGCTGGAAACTCCAGTGTCTGGTGCTGGAAACCCCAGTGTCTGGTGCTGGAAACTTCAGTGTCTAGCGCTGGAAACTCCAGTGTCTGGTGCTGGAAACCCCAGTGTCTGGTGCTGGAAAGTCCAGTGTCTAGCGCTGGAAACTTCAGTGTCTGGTGCTGGAAACTCCAGTGTCTGGTGCTGGAAACCCCAGTGTCTGGTGCTGGAAACTCCAGTGTCTGGTGCTGGAAACCCCAGTGTCTGGTGCTGGAAACTCCAGTGTCTGGTGCTGGAAACTCCAGTGTCTGGTGCTGGAAACTCCAGTGTTCTGTGTTATCCAGTACGACAAGAAAGCTACAACTTGAGTTAGTTCACTCTCCACCTTCATCTCTACATAATGTTCATCATTAGTATTGTACTTTAACAGCCTTTTTCCAAGATGCTAATAAAAATAATAATAATAATAATAATAATAATAATAATAATAATAATAATAATAATAATATAATAATAATAATAATAATAATAATAATAATAATAATAATAATAATAATAATAATAATAATAATAATAAATTATAATAATAATAATAATATTAATAATAATAATAATAATGATAATAATAATAATAATAATAATAATAATAATAATAATAATAATAATATATAATAATAATAATATTAATAATAATAATAATAATAATAATGATAATAATAATAATAATAATAATAATAATAATAATAATAATAATAATAATAATAATAATAATAATAATAATAATAAAAATATATAATAATAATAATAATAATAATAATATATAGTAATAACAATATGTAATAATAGTAACAATAATATATAATAACTGTGGTAATGACATGAGAAACATACATCTCCCAGTTCATATACACTGAGAAACATATATCTCCCAGTGCATATACGCTGATAAACATACATCTCCCAGTTCATGTACACTGAGAAACATACATCTCCCAGTTCATATACACTGAGAAACATACATCTCCCAGTTCATATACACTGAGAAACATACATCTCCCAGTTCATATACACTGAGAAACATACATCTCCCAGTTCATATACACTGAGAAACATACATCTCCCAGTTCATATACACTGAGAAACATACATCTCCCAGTTCATATACACTGAGAAACATACATCTCCCAGTTCATATACACTGAGAAACATACATCTCCCAGTTCATATACACTGAGAAACATACATCTCCCAGTTCATATACACTGAGAAACATACATCTCCCAGTTCATATACACTGAGAAACATACATCTCCCAGTTCATGTACACTGAGAAACATACATCTCCAAGTTCATATACACTGAGAAACATACATCTCCCAGTTCATGTACACTGAGAAACATACATCTCCCAGTTCATATACACTGAGAAACATACATCTCCCAGTTCATATACACTGAGAAACATACATCTCCCAGTTCATATACACTGAGAAACATACATCTCCCAGTTCATGTACACTGAGAAACATACATCTCCCAGTTCATATACACTGAGAAACATACATCTCCCAGTTCATATACACTGAGAAACATACATCTCCCAGTTCATATACACTGAGAAACATACATCTCCCAGTTCATGTACACTGAGAAACATACATCTCCCAGTTCATATACACTGAGAAACATACATCTCCCAGTTCATATACACTGAGAAACATACATCTCCCAGTTCATATACACTGAGAAACATACATCTCCCAGTTCATGTACACTGAGAAACATACATCTCCCAGTTCATATACACTGAGAAACATACATCTCCCAGTTCATATACACTGAGAAACATACATCTCCCAGTTCATATACACTGAGAAACATACATCTCCCAGTTCATATACACTGAGAAACATACATCTCCCAGTTCATATACACTGAGAAACATACATCTCCCAGTACATATACACTGAGAAACATACATCTCCCAGTTCATGTACACTGAGAAACATACATCTCCAAGTTCATATACACTGAGAAACATACATCTCCCAGTTCATGTACACTGAGAAACATACATCTCCCAGTTCATATACACTGAGAAACATACATCTCCCAGTTCATATACACTGAGAAACATACATCTCCCAGTTCATATACACTGAGAAACATACATCTCCCAGTTCATGTACACTGAGAAACATACATCTCCCAGTTCATATACACTGAGAAACATACATCTCCCAGTTCATATACACTGAGAAACATACATCTCCCAGTTCATATACACTGAGAAACATACATCTCCCAGTTCATGTACACTGAGAAACATACATCTCCCAGTTCATATACACTGAGAAACATACATCTCCCAGTTCATATACACTGAGAAACATACATCTCCCAGTTCATATACACTGAGAAACATACATCTCCCAGTTCATGTACACTGAGAAACATACATCTCCCAGTTCATATACACTGAGAAACATACATCTCCCAGTTCATATACACTGAGAAACATACATCTCCCAGTTCATATACACTGAGAAACATACATCTCCAAGTTCATATACACTGAGAAACATACATCTCCCAGTTCATGTACTCTGAGAAACATACATCTCCCAGTTCATATACACTGAGAAACATACATCTCCCAGTTCATATACACTGAGAAACATACATCTCCCAGTTCATGTACTCTGAGAAACATACATCTCCCAGTTCATATACACTGAGAAACATACATCTCCCAGTTCATATACACTGAGAAACATACATCTCCCAGTTTATATACACTGAGAAACATACACCTCCCAGTTCATATACACTGAGAAACATACATCTCCCAGTTCATATACACTGAGAAACATACATCTCCCAGTTCATATACACTGAGAAACATACATCTCTCAGTTCATATACACTGAGAAACATACATCTCCCAGTTCATATACACTGAGAAACATACATCTCCCAGTTCATATACACTGAGAAACATACATCTCCCAGTTCATATACACTGAGAAACATACATCTCTCAGTTCATATACACTGAGAAACATACATCTCCCAGTTCATATACACTGAGAAACATACATCTCCCAGTTCATATACACTGAGAAACATACATCTCTCAGTTCATATACACTGAGAAACATACATCTCCCAGTTCATATACACTGAGAAACATACATCTCTCAGTTCATATACACTGAGAAACATACATCTCCCAGTTCATATACACTGAGAAACATACATCTCTCAGTTCATATACACTGAGAAACATACATCTCCCAGTTCATATACACTGAGAAACATACATCTCCCAGTTCATATACACTGAGAAACATACATCTCTCAGTTCATATACACTGAGAAACATACATCTCCCAGTTCATGTACTCTGAGAAACATACATCTCCCAGTTCATATACACTGAGAAACATACATCTCTCAGTTCATATACACTGAGAAACATACATCTCCCAGTTCATATACACTGAGAAACATACAACTGTCAGTGCATATACACTGAGAAACATACATCTCCCAGTTCATATACACTGAGAAACATACATCTCCCAGTTCATATACACTGAGAAACATACATCTCCCAGTTCATATACACTGAGAAACATACATCTCCCAGTTCATGTACACTGAGAAACATACAACTGTCAGTGCATATACACTGAGAAACATACATCTCCCAGTTCATATACACTGAGAAACATACATCTCCCAGTTCATATACACTGAGAAACATACATCTCCCAGTTCATATACACTGAGAAACATACATCTCCCAGTTCATATACACTGAGAAACATACATCTCCCAGTTCATATACACTGAGAAACATACATCTCTCAGTTCATATACACTGAGAAACATACATCTCCCAGTTCATGTACACTGAGAAACATACATCTCCCAGTTCATGTACACTGAGAAACATACAACTGTCAGTGCATATACACTGAGAAACATACATCTCCCAGTTCATATACACTGAGAAACATACATCTCCCAGTTCATATACACTGAGAAACATACATCTCCCAGTTCATATACACTGAGAAACATACATCTCCCAGTATATATACACTGAGAAACATACATCTCCCAGTTCATATACACTGAGAAACATACATCTCCAAGTTCATATACACTGAGAAACATACATCTTCCAGTTCATATACACTGAGAAACATACATCTCTCAGTTCATATACACTGAGAAACATACATCTCTCAGTTCATATACACTGAGAAACATACATCTCTCAGTTCATATACACTGAGAAACATACATCTCTTAGTTCATATACACTGAGAAACATACATCTCCCAGTTCATATACACTGAGAAACATACATCTCTCAGTTCATATACACTGAGAAACATACATCTCTCAGTTCATATACACTGAGAAACATACATCTCTTAGTTCATATACACTGAGAAACATACATCTCTCAGTTCATATACACTGAGAAACATACATCTCCAAGTTCATATACACTGAGAAATATACATCTCTTAGTTCATATACGCTGATAAACATACATCTCCCAGTGCATATACACTGAGAAACATACATCTCCCAGTTCATATACATTGAGAAACATACATCTCTCAGTTCATATAAACTGAGAAACATACATCTCCCAGTTCATATACACTGAGAAACATACATCTCCCAGTTCATATACACTGAGAAACATACATCTCTCAGTTCATATACACTGAGAAACATACATCTCCAAGTTCATATACACTGAGAAATATACATCTCCCAGTGCATATACACTGAGAAACATACATCTCCCATTTCATGTACACTGAGAAACATACATCTCCCAGTTCATATACACTGAGAAACATACATCTCCCAGTTCATATACACTGAGAAACATACATCTCCCAGTTCATATACACTGAGAAACATACATCTCCCAGTTCATATACACTGAGAAACATACATCTCTCAGTATACATACGCAAGTCTGGACATTGTGCCGTAGAGGCAGGTGTGTCGTGTCTGGCGAGGACAGATGAATGCCAGGTGTAAATATAGTGAGTGTGAAACAGGTATTGAAAAAATATTGAAATCAGACAGAAGTCCCAACAATGGATTTAGATTAAACGAGATTACATTTGAAAAGAATACAGAGAAAGCAGCGGTTTGACACGACTGGTAGATGAGTTGAACAAACTGTCATGCAGTGATGAACAAACTACCATGCAGTGTTGAACAAACTTTAATGCAGTGTTGAATAAACTGTCATGCTGTGTTGAACAAACTGTCGTGCAGTCTTGAACAAACTGTGGTTCAATGATGAACAAACTGTCGTGCAGTGTTGAACAAACTGTCATGCAGTGTTGAACAAACTGTCATGCTTTGTTGAACACACTCTCATGCAGTGTTGAACAAACTATGTTCAGAGTTGAACAAATTGTTAGTGTTGAACAAACTGTCAAGCTGTGTTGAACAAACTGTCATGCTGTGTTGAACAAACTGTCATGCAGTGTTGAACAAACTGTCATGCAGTGTTGAACAAACTGTCGTTCAGTGTTGAACAAATTGTTATGCTGTGTTGAACAAACTGTCATGCTGTGTTGAACGAACTGTCATGCTGTGTTGAACAAACTGGCATGCTGTGTTGAACAAACTGGCATGCTGTGTTGAACAAACTGTCATGCTGTGTTGAGCGAACTGTCATGCTGTGTTGAACAAACTGGCATGCTGTGTTGAAGAAACTGGCATGCTGTGTTGAACAAACTGTCAAGCTGTGTTGAACAAACTGTCAAGCTGTGTTGAACAAACTGTCATGCTGTGTTGAACAAACTGTCAAGCTGTGTTGAACAAACTGTCAAGCTGTGTTGAACAAACTGTCAAGCTGTGTTGAACAAACTGTCATGCTGTGTTGAACAAACTGGCATGCTGTGTTGAAGAAACTGGTATGCTGTGTTGAACAAACTGGCATGCTGTGTTGAATAAACTGTCATGCAGCTGTGTTGAACAAACTGTCATGTTTTGTTGAACAAACTCTCATGCAGTGTTGAACAAACTATCGTTCAGAGTTGAACAAATTGTTATGCTGTGTTGAACAAACTGTCAAGCTGTGTTGAACAAACTGTCATGCTGTGTTGAACAAACTGGCATGCTGTGTTGAACAAACTGTCAAGCTGTGTTGAACAAACTGTCATGCTGTGTTGAACAAACTGTCAAGCTGTGTTGAACAAACTGTCAAGCTGTGTTGAACAAACTGTCAAGCTGTGTTGAACAAACTGTCAAGCTGTGTTGAACAAACTGTCATGCTGTGTTGAACAAACTGGCATGCTGTGTTGAACAAACTGTCATGCTGTGTTGAACAAACTGGCATGCTGTGTTGAACAAACTGCCATGCTGTGTTGAACAAACAGTGCTTTCCTATATCCTTCCTGAATCTGAATTTTTCCAACTTGAAACCATTGCTGCGAGTCCTGTCTTGGCTGGAAATTTTCAGCACGCTATTTACATTCCCATTATTTATTCCTGTTTTCCATTTATACACCTCGATCATATCCCCATTAATTCTATGCCTTTCTAGAGAGTGCAGATTCAGGGCCCTCAGTCTATCCTATAGAGAAGATTTCTGATACATGGGATCAACTTTGTCATCCTCCTTTGTACGTTTTCCAGAGCATTTATATCCATTCTGTAATACTGTGACCAGAACTGAGCAGCATAGTCTGAATGAGGCCTAACCAAGGATATATAGAGTTGAAGAACAACCTGAGGACTTCTATTATTTATACTTCTAGATATGAAGCCAAGAATTCTCTCAGCTTTATTGCGAACACTAATGCACTGTTGTCTTGGTTTTAGATTACTGCTAACTAGAACTCCTAAATCCTGTCATGCTGTGTTCAACAAACTGCCATGCTGTGTTCAACAAACTGCCATGCTGTGTTCAACAAACTGCCATGCTGTGTTGAACAAACTGCCATGCTGTGTTGAACAAACTGCCATGCTGTGTTCAACAAACTGCCATGCTGTGTTGAACAAACTGCCATGCTGTGTTCAACAAACTGCCATGCTGTGTTGAACAAACTGCCATGCTGTGTTGAACAAACTGCCATGCTGTGTTGAACAAACTGCCATGCTGTGTTCAACAAACTGCCATGCTGTGTTGAACAAACTGCCATGCTGTGTTGAACAAACTGCCATGCTGTGTTCAACAAACTGCCATGGTGTGTTCAACAAACTGCCATGCTGTGTTCAACAAACTGCCATGCTGTGTTGAACAAACTGCCATGCTGTGTTGAACAAACTGCCATGCTGTGTTGAACAAACTGCCATGCTGTGTTCAACAAACTGCCATGCTGTGTTGAACAAACTGCCATGCTGTGTTGAACAAACTATCATGTAATGTAGAACAAACTGTCATGCTGTGTTGAACAAACTGTCAGGCAATGTTGAACAAACTGCCATGCAGTGTTGAACAAACTGTCATGCTGTGTTGAACAAACTATCATGTAATGTAGAACAAACTGCCATGCTGTGTTGAACAAACTGCCATGCTGTGTTGAACAAACTGTCAGGCAATGTTGAACAAACTGCCATGCAGTGTTGAACAAACTGCCATGCTGTGTTGAACAAACTATCATGTAATGTAGAACAAACTGCCATGCTGTGTTGAACAAACTGCCATGCTGTGTTGAACAAACTATCATGTAATGTAGAACAAACTGCCATGCTGTGTTGAACAAACTGCCATGCTGTGTTGAACAAACTATCATGTAATGTAGAACAAACTGTCATGCTGTGTTGAACAAACTGTCATGCAATGTTAAACAAACTGCCATGCAGTGTTGAACAAACTATCATGTAATGTAGAACAAACTGTCATGCTGTGTTGAACAAACTGTCATGAAGTACTGAACAAACTGTCGTGAACTTTTCACTTTCATTTTTCAATTGTTCAGTAGTTACGCGAGTGAATGCAGATTTAAATAGGCCTATCTTATAATAACCAGTAGGCCTACTACGATCTCTAATGATCTTACGCTGCTGAGCTTAAATAATCAAGCAAGTGAACAAATGAACAATAACAACTCTCATCCCCTTGGATGAACAAGCTTAATGCAGACAAACTTAGGAATGAACACATAGGTAAGTAGGTAAGTAGGTAAGTAGGTACCTGGAGGTTACCTGGAGATTATTCCGGGGATCAACGCCCCCACGGCCCGGTCCATGACCAGGCCTCCCGATGGATCAGGGCCTGATCAACTAGGCTGTTACTGCTGGCCGCACGCAGTCCAACGTACGAGCCACAGCCCGGCTGATCCGGCACTGACTTTAGGTATCTGTCCAGCTCTCTCTTGAAGGCAGCCAGGGATTTAATTCCCCTAATGTTTGATGGGAGGCTGTTGAACAGTAGGTAGGTAAGTAGGTAGGTAAGTAGGTAGGTAAGTAAAGCAAATAAGTAGGTAAGTAAATAAAGTAAATAAGTTGGTAAGTAAGTTTGTTTAGGTACAGATATACATAAATACAGTTACATAGTAACATGTGTGTAAATTACCCAGGATAACTCCAAAAGGTCAAAGTGACTTATTTCAGTTGGAGTCCTATAACCGGGGACATTTCGCTCAGGAGAGAGAGAGAGAGAGAGAGAGAGAGAGAGAGAGAGAGAGAGAGAGAGAGAGAGAGAGAGAGAGAGAGAGAGAGAGAGAGAGAGAGAGAGAGAGAGAGAGAGAGAGAGAGAGAGAGCTCTACGCTATGTCTCCTCACCTTCATGGTAGATCTCTAAGTGTAGTTCTCACTGGAACGGAATCAGCAAGGCATCCTATTGGGACAAGTGTTCCACAAGGAAGCGTGCTGGGACCATTGTTATGGAATGTCTACTTCAACGACCTTCTTCATCTCATCCCAGAATCACATGCATATGCAGACGACTGTACACTGACATTCACTTATCCAAGAGAAGAAATGCCAGCTGCTCTAAGCTACATCAATCACCAGCTGAGAGCTATATCAGCTTGGGGAAATAGATGGCAAGTAACATTTGCACCTGAGAAAACGCAAATGTTGATCGTCTCTAGGCACCATGATGGTAATGCTGGTGCAGTAGTAAGGATGAATGAGAGGGTGTTGGCACCTGGAGAAGAAGTTGATATCCTTGGGGTGAAATCTGACTCCAAACTAACCATGAAGAACCATGTTATAAATCTTGCAAACAAGGCAGCCAGGAAGCTTACAGCACTTCGCCGTATCTCGCATCTGCTTGACACTTTCTTGGTTTGCCTGCCCCCCCCCCCTCTCATCTGCGACTGCTTGACAGAGTAGAGAACAGAGCAAGACGTCTCATCTCTCGCCTGGACCCATCCTGGACAGATCTGTCATTTCAGCAGAGCCTTCAACATAGGAGGGATGTGGGTGGCCTTACTGTTATGTACAAGGCCAATATTGTCAAAGTACCACACTTGGATCCACTTCGAGGACAGCGTGAAACAAGATTTTATGCCACAAGACGGGCAGAAAGCAGCAACTTCACTCTGGCTGTGCCCTTCTCCAGAACATCACTCCATCTGAGATCATATATACCCAGGATGACTCGAGTATGGAACACATTCGTACAGCATAATGATGTCAACGAGATAAAGTCAATTGATCAAATGAAAATGCTGGCCCACAGATGGATCCAACTTCATCCTGTTCCCTACTTGTATGTCTCATAACAATAAAAATGCTTTCAAATGAGCTGATGCAGGTAACAGCTCTTAGCTTGCCAATAAAGTTAGGAATCCTTAACCTGTAAATAGCTTGTCAATAAAGCTAGGGATCCTTAACCTTGTCAAACCCTGTGTAAAAAAATATAAAGAGAGAGAGAGAGAGAGAGAGAGAGAGAGAGAGAGAGAGAGAGAGAGAGAGAGAGAGAGAGAGAGATTCGTCAAAAGCCACAACCCGTGCGAAACATCGTGCCAATAAAAGCATGTTCCGCCCGTTGAAACATCGGAGAACGCAGCGCCCGCCGTCCAGGAAGTGTCCAGACAATGAGACTCCCCAGCTCCCTCACTCCTTCAACTCCTTCTTCCTTCCCTCCCTCACTCCTTTCTTCCTTTCCCTCCCTCACTCCTTCTTCCTTCCCTCCCTCACACATTCTTTCCCTCCCTCACTCCTTCTACCTTCCCTCCCTCACTCCTTCTTCCTTCCCTCCCTCACTCCTTCTACCTTCCCTCCCTCACTCATTCTTTTCCCTCCCTCACTCCTTCTACCTTCCTCTCCTCATCCTTCTACCTTCCCTCCCTCACTTCCTTTCTACCTTCCCTCCCTCACTCCTTCTGCCTTCCCTCCCTCACTCCTTCTACCTTCCCTCCCTCACTCCTTCTATCTTCCCTCCCTCACTCCTTCTACCTTCCCTCCCTCACTCCTTCTACCTTCCCTCCCTCACTCCTTCTACCTTCCCTCCCTCACTCCTTCTACCTTCCCTCCCTCACTCCTTCTTCCTTCCCTCCCTCACTCCTTCTACCTTCCCTCCCTCACTCCTTCTACCTTCCCTCCCTCACTCCTTCTTCCTTCCCTCCCTCACTCCTTCTACCTTCCCTCCCTCACTCCTTCTTCCTTCCCTCCCTCACTCCTTCTACCTTCCCTCCCTCACTCCTTCTACCTTTCCTCCCTCACTCCTTCTACCTTCCCTCCCTCACTCCTTCTACCTTCCCTCCCTCACTCCTTCTTCCTTCTCACTCCTTCTTCCTTCCCTCCCTCACTCCTTCTTCCTTCCCTCTCCCTCACTCCTTCTACTCCTTCTCTTTCTCACTCCTTCTACCTTCTCTCTCTCACTCCTTCTTCCTTCCCTCCCTCACTCACTCCTTCCTCCTTCCCTCCCTCACTCTACCTTCTTTCTTCCCTCCCTCACTCCTTCTACCTTCACTTTCTCACTCCTTCTACCTTCCCTCCTCACTCCTTCTACTCCTTCTTCCTTCCCTCCCTCACTCCTTCTTCCTTCCCTCCCTCACTACCTTCTTCCTTCCCTCTCCCTCACTCCTTCTCACTCCTTCTCTTTCTCACTCCTTCTCCTTTCTCACTCCTTTACCCCTCCCTCACTCCTTCTGCCTTCCCTCCCTCACTCCTTCTACCTTCCCTCTCTCACTCCTTCTACCTTCCCTCCCTCACTCTTTCTTCCTTCCCTCCCTCACTCTTTCTTCCTTCCCTCCCTCACTCCTTCTTCCTTCCCTCTCTCACTCCTTCTTCCTTCCCGCTCTCACTCCTTCTACCTTCCCTCCCTCACTCCTTCTTCCTTCCCTCCCTCACTCCTTCTTCCTTCCCTCCTTCACTCCTTCTTCCTTCCCTCCATCACTCCTTCTTCCTTCCCTCCCTTACTCCTACTTCCTTCTCTCCCTCACTCCTTCTTCCTTCCCTCCCTCACTCCTTCTTCCTTCCCTCCCTCACTCCTTCTTCCTTCCCTCCCTCACTCCTTCTTCCTTCCCTCTCTAACTCTTTCTTCCTTCCCTCCCTCACTCCTTCTTCCTTCCCTCCCTCACTCCTTCTTCCTTCTCTCCCTCACTCCTTCTTCCTTCCCTCCCTCACTCCTTCTTCCTTCCCTCCCTCACTCCTTCTTCCTTCCCTCCCTCACTCCTTCTTCCTTCCCTCCTTCACTCCTTCTTCCTTCCCTCCCTTACTCCTACTTCCTTCTCTCCCTCACTCCTTCTTCCTTCCCTCCCTCACTCCTTCTTCCTTCCCTCCCTCACTCCTTCTTCCTTCCCTTCCTCACTCCTTCTTCCTTCCTTACTCTCTCCTTCTTCCTTCCCTCTCTAACTCCTTCTTCCTTCCCTCCCTCACTACTTCTTCCTTCCCTCCCTCACTCCTTCTTCCTTCCCTCCCTTACTCCTACTTCCTTCCTCCTCACACCTCCTTCCTTTCTTTCCTCCTCCTCTTTCCTTCCCTCCTCCTCCTTCTTCCTTCCTCCCCCCTCCTCCTTCCTTCCCCTCTCCTCCTTCCTTCCCTCCCACTCCTTCTCCTTCCCTCCCTCACTCCTCCTTCCTTCCCTCCTCCTCCTCCTTCCTTCCCTCCCTCACTCCTCTTTCCTCCCTCCCTTCTCCTCCTTCCTTCCCTCCCCACTCCTTCTCCCTTCCCTCCCTCCTCCTCCTTCCTTCCCTCCCTCCTCCTCCTTCCTTCCCTCCCTCACTCCTCTTTCCCTCCCTCCTTCTCCTCCTTCCTTCCCTCCCCTCCTTCTCCCTTCCTCCCTCACTCCTCCTTCCTTCCTTCCCCCCCTCCTCCTTCTTCCTTCCCTCCTCACTCTTTCTTCCTTCCTCCTCACTCATTCTTACTTCCTCCCTCACTCTTTCTTCCTTCCCTCCCTCACTCATTCTACCTTCCTCCCTCACTCCTTCTTCCTTCCCTCCCTCCTCCTACCTTCCTCCTCCTCCTTCCTTCCTCCTCACTCCTTCTACCTTCCTCCCTCACTCCTTCTCCCTTCCCTCCCTCACTCCTTCTACCTTCCCTCCTCTCCCTCACTCCTACTTCTTCTCTCCCTCACTCCTTCTCCCGTCCCTCTCTCACTCCTCCTTCCTTCCCTCCCTAACTCCTCCTTCCTTCCCTCCCTCACTCCTTCTTCCTTCACTACCTCACTCCTTCTTCCTTCCCTCACTCACTCCTTCTTCCTTCCCTCCCTCACTACTTCTTCCTTCCCTCCCTCACTCCTTCTTCCTTCCCTCCCTTACTCCTACTTCCTTCTCTCCCTCACTCCTACTTCCTTCTCTCCCTCACTCCTTCTTCCTTCCCTTCCTCACTCCTTCTTCCTTCCCTCTCTAACTCCTTCTTCCTTCCCTCCCTCACTCCTTCTTCCTTCCCTTCCTCACTCCTTCTTCCTTCCCTCTCTAACTCCTTCTTCCTTCCCTCCCTCACTACTTCTTCCTTCCCTCCCTCACTCCTTCTTCCTTCCCTCCCTAACTCCTACTTCCTTCCCTCCCTCACTCCTTCCTTCCCTCCCTCACTACTTCTTCCTTCCCTCCCTCACTCCTTCTTCCTTCCCTCCCTCACTCCTTCTTCCTTCCCTCCCTCACTCCTTCTTCCTTCCCTCCTCACTCCTTCTTCCTTCCCTCTCTAACTCCTTCTTCCTTCCCTCCCTCACTACTTCTTCCTTCCCTCCCTCACTCCTTCTTCCTTCCCTTCCTCACTCCTTCTTCCTTCCCTCTCTAACTCCTTCTTCCTTCCCTCCCTCACTACTTCTTCCTTCCCTCCCTCACTCCTTCTTCCTTCCCTCCCTTACTCCTACTTCCTTCTCTCCCTCACTCCTTCTTCCTTCCCTCCCTCACTCCTTCTTCCTTCCCTCCCTCACTCCTTCTTCCTTCCCTCCCTCACTCCTTCTTCCTTCCCTCCCTCACTCCTTCTTCCTTCCCTCTCTAACTCTTTCTTCCTTCCCTCCCTCACTACTTCTTCCTTCCCTCCCTCACTCATTCTTCCTTCCCTCCCTTACTCCTCCTTCCTTCCCTCCCTCACACCTCCTTCCTTTCTTTCCTCACTCCT
This sequence comes from Cherax quadricarinatus, assembly GCF_038502225.1. Classification (NCBI taxonomy): domain Eukaryota; kingdom Metazoa; phylum Arthropoda; class Malacostraca; order Decapoda; family Parastacidae; genus Cherax; species Cherax quadricarinatus. The sequence goes on from NC_091315.1 coordinate 24,475,003, forward strand.
CTTTCCTTCCCTCCCTCACTCCTTCTTCCTTCCCTCCCTCACTCCTCCTTCCTTCCTTCCTTCCCCCCTCTCCTCCTTCCTTCCCTCCCCCACTCCTTCTCCCTTCCCTCCCTCACTCCTCCTTCCTTCCCTCCCTCACTCCTCTTTCCCTCCCTCCCCTTCTCCTCCTTCCTTCCCTCCCCCACTCCTTCTCCCTTCCCTCCCTCACTCCTCCTTCCTTCCTTCCCTCCCTCGCTCCTCCTTCCTTCCCTCCCTCACTCCTCTTTCCCTCCCTCCCCTTCTCCTCCTTCCTTCCCTCCCCCACTCCTTCTCCGTCCCTCCCCCACTCCTCCTTCCTTCCCTCCCTCACTCCTCCTTCCTTCCCCCCTCCTCCTCTTCCTCCCTCCCCTTCTCCTCCTTCCTTCCCTCCCCACTCCTTCTCCCTTCCCTCCTCCTCCTCCTTCCTTCCTTCCCTCCCTCACTCCTCCTTCCTTCCCTCCTCCTCCTCTTTCCCTCCTCCCTTCTCCTCCTTCCTTCCCTCCCCACTCCTTCTCCCTTCCCTCCTCACTCCTCCTTCCTTCCCTCCCTCCTCCTCCTTCCTTCCCTCCTCCTCCTCTTTTCCTCCCCCCCCTTCTCCTCCTTCCTTCCCTCCCCACTCCTTCTCCGTCCCTCCTCACTCCTCCTTCCTTCCCTCCCTCCTCCTCCTTCCTTCCCTCCCTCACTCCTCTTTCCTCCTCCCTTCTCCTCCTTCCTTCCCCCCCCACTCCTTCTCCGTCCCTCCCTCACTCCTCCTTCCTTCCCTCCCTCACTCCTCCTTCCTTCCCTCCCTCACTCCTCATTACCTCCCTCCCCTTCTCCTCCTTCCTTCCCTCCCCCACTCCTTCTCCCGTCCCTCCCTCACTCCTCCTTCCTTCCCTCCCTCACTCCTCCTTCCTTCCCTCCCTCACTCCTCTTTTCCTCCCTCCCCTTCTCCTCCTTCCTTCCCTCCCCTACTCCTTCTGCCGTCCCTCCCTCACTCCTCCTTCCTTCCCTCCCTCACTCCTCCTTCCTTCCCTCCCTCACTCCTCTTTTCCTCCCTCCCCGACTCCTCCTTCCTTCCCTCCCCCACTCCTTCTCCCTCCCTCACTCCTCCTTCCTTCCCTCCCTCACTCCTCCTTCCTTCCCTCCCTCACTCCTCTTTTCCTCCCTCCCCTTCTCCTCCTTCCTTCCCTCCCCCACTCCTTCTCCCGTCCCTCCCTCACTCCTCCTGCCTTCCCTCCAACACTCCATCAGTTCCCCCAACACCACCACCTTCACACAAGGAACAATAGAGACACGATGATAAATACAGGGAATGAATGAGATTCTGTTAATTAGCAGGAAAAGCGAATTTTAAAATGTATATATAGACGTTCAGGGAAAAAATGAGAGAGAGAGAGAGAGAGAGAGAGAGAGAGAGAGAGAGAGAGAGAGAGAGAGAGAGAGAGAGAGAGAGAGAGAGAGAGAGAGAGAGAGAGAGAGAGAGAGAGAGAGAAAGGCAGGTAAGAAACAATTACTACCAATTGTCTATCATAAACACCTTACTCTTAATACTCCCCCTCCCCTCACTGAGCCCGTAATACCCCCCTCTACCCCCCACTCGGCGCACTCCTCTCTTTCCTCGTTGTCTCAAGAGTCACCTCACATAGGTCACCTCACTTGGGTCACCTCACATGGGTCACCTCACATGGGTCACCTCACATGGGTCACCTCACATGGGTCACCTCACATGGGTCACCTCACATGGGACAGATTATGCTCACAGATGGTAATTCTCAAGCGTGAACAAATTGTAATTCTCAAGCGTGAACAAATGGTTCACAGAGCCGATATATTGATAAATAAGACAACGTGTTCAACATTTGAATATCTTTATTGCGGAACCGTTGCCAGAATAAAGATGCCCAGAATGTTGCACAAATGTCTCATTTATCATCAGTTCTCAAGTGATAGTAACTCCAGTTCTGCTGGTAGGAAAGCCTTTGAGGCTTACGAAGTTTTGGAGGAATACTTGACGATGTCTTGACTACTCTCGTCAAGTTTCACAGTTCAAGTTGATGTTCCACTGGCAAACACTGTATAATTATATAGTGCATCAGCACAGTGTGGATGTATCCAATTTTGTTGAAAAAAAGTCATTCACGAGCGAATTTACTGAAACAACGAATTTACATTGTTAGGCTTTTGACAGAGTTCCACAGTGGAGGTTACTGAGGAAAGTAGCGGCACTCAGAATAAGAGGAAAAGCTTTTTCCTAGACAGAAGGCTGGCTGACAGATTGACATAAAGAGGGTTAGCATAAACCGCTTGTAAAGCTGTGTTCCACTGGGGACAGTGTTGGCTCCCTTGTTATTCACAAGTTACTTAAACGATTTAGATGAGGGAATATCGACATGAGAAAGTTTGCTGATGACACCAAATAGGCCGTATAATTAATTCTGACGAGGACACTCGAGTGCTACAGGAAGATCTGAATAGACTGATGCAGTGGCCGATGAGGAGGTAACCTGGAGGAGGTTGTAACCTGAAGTGACAGATGTAGTTTAATATAGACAGATGCAGAGTTCTAGGTGTTGGAAAGAAAAATAACCATGACACTTATAAACTAAATAATGGATATATTAATATTACTGACTGCGATTTGGGAGTTCTAGTTAGCAGTAATCTAAAACCCTGGCAACAGTGCGTAACTGTTCGCATGAAGAAGTATAGTTAACAGAAGTCCTAAGGCTATTTTTCAACTCTATATATCCTTGGTTAGGTCTCATTTAGATTATGCTGCACAGTTCTGGTCACCGTATTACAGAATGGATATAAATGCACTGAAAAAAGTACAGAGGAGGATGACAAAGTTGATCCCATGTACCAGAAATCTTCCCTATGAGGACAGACTGAGGACCCTGAATCTGCACTCTCTGGAAAGACGTAGAATTAGGGGGGATATGACAGGTGTATAAAAGTAAAACAGGAATAAATAAAGGGGATGTAAATAGCGTGCTGAAAATATGTAGCCTAACAGGACTCGCAGCAATGGGTTCAAGTTAGAAATAATAGATTTACAAAGGAAACAGGAAAGTACTGGTTTGGTAACAGAGTTGTGGATGAGTGGAACAAACTCCCAAGTACCGTCACTGAAGCTAGAACGTTGTGTAGTTTTAAAAATAAGTTAGATAAATACATGAGTGGGTGTGGGTGGGTGTGACTTAGACATGACTGGCTTCGGCCAGTAGGTGACTTGGACCTGCCTAGCATGGGCCAGTAGGTCTGCTGCAGTGCTCTTATGTTCTTTATACACATGAGCTACGAGGTTTTCAATAGCAGTTCTTTTTCTGAAATCTTCCTATTGAAAGCCTCGAAGGTCAGCGGTAAAGCGCTGGATCAGCTAAATGTCAGGGAGACGGTTCGATCCCAGTAGTAAATTATTTCACACGTTTGCGAAATTATATATATATATATATATATATATATATATATATATATATATATATATATATATATATATATATATATATATATATATATATATATATATATATATATATATATATATATATGAATGTATGTATATTATAATTCCCCTGGGCTTCAGTGGACCGTGGAAGACCAGTCTACCAGACCGAAGATTGCTGGGTCATAAAGCCAGTGTAGCGTGGGAACCCCTACATAGTAGCAGTGAGGAGAACCTCCTCTCATCTACACAACCTCCTCATACTTCTCTAAAACACAACAAAAGCCCCTTTCTTCTTCCTCCACCCCCTACTTACCTCACTCAATTAATATGTTCCCAATTTTTTTTTTAATTTCTTTCTACTCTTTATCCGTCCCACAAGAGAAACAAGGTGAGTAGACTATCTCGTCTCCATCTCTCACCCTCGCTGGACCAGGCAATGTTTGACGCGTTAGTGTGAATTGACGTGGCTGGCGCCCTCCCTCTTTAATTGTCTCTCTGAGACGCTCCTCTTTGTCTCCAGGATGCTTGAGGTACCTTCAATTAATAATAATAATAATAATAATAATAATAATAATAATAATAATAATAATAAATAGAATAATTATTAATAATAATCAACAGGCAAACAGTTATATAATTTTTTTACAAAATTTTCGCATCAGCAAAGAAAAATATATATGGTGTGTGTGTGACTAGATAATGCTTCAGGTGGGACCCAAACGTTGTTATAGTTGTTAGTCTCCTGTCTGCGAGTTATTGGTGTATAATTCATATTGTTCATGGAGGGGTGGGTGGTTCATGGAGGGGTGGGTGGTTTATGGAGGGGTGGGAGGTTCATGGAGGGGCGGGTGGTTCATGGAGGGGTGGGTGGTTCATGGAGGGGTGGGAGGTTCATGGAGGGGCGGGTGGTTCATGGAGGGGTGGGTGGTTCATGGAGGGGTGGGAGGTTCATGGAGGGGCGGGTGGTTCATGGAGGGGTGGGTGGTTCATGGAGGGGTGGGTGGTTCATGGAGGGGTGGGAGGTTCATGGAGGGGCGGGTGGTTCATGGAGGGGTGGGTGGTTCATGGAGGGGTGGGAGGTTCATGGAGGGGCGGGTGGTTCATGGAGGGGTGGGTGGTTCATGGAGGGGTGGGTAGTTCATGGAGGGATGGGTGGTTTATGGAGGGGTGGGTGGTTCATGGAGGGGTGGGTGGTTCATGGACGGGTGGGTGGTTCATGGAGGGGCGGGTGATTCATGGAGGGGCGGGTGGTTCATGGAGGGGTGGGTGGTTTAAGGAGGGGTGGGTGGTTCATGGAGGGGTGGGTGGTTCATGGACGGGTGGGTGGTTCATGGAGGGGCGGGTGGTTCATGGACGGGTGGGTGGTTCATGGAGGGGTGGGTGGTTCATGGAGGGGTGGGTGGTTCATGGAGGGGTGGGTGGTTCATGGAAGAGTGGGTGGTTCATGGAGGGGTGGGTGGTTCATGGAAGAGTGGGTGGTTCATGGAGGGGTGGGTGGTTCATGGAGGGGTGGGTGGTTCATGGACGGGTGGGTGGTTCATGGAGGGGTGGGTGGTTCATGGAAGAGTGGGTGGTTCATGGAGGGGTGGGTGGTTCATGGAAGAGTGGGTGGTTCATGGAGGGGTGGGTGGTTCATGGACGGGTGAGTGGTTCATGGAGGGGCGGGTGGTTCATGGAGGGGTGGGTGGTTCATGGAGGGGCGGGTGGTTCATGGAGGGGTGGGTGGTTCATGGAGGGGTGGGTGGTTCATGGACGGGTGGGTGGTTCATGGACGGGTGGGTGGTTCATGGAGGGGCGGGTGGTTCATGGAGGGGTGGGTGGTTCATGGAGGGGCGGGTGGTTCATGGAGGGGTGGGTGGTTCATGGAGGAGCGGGTGGTTCATGGAGGGGTGGGTGGTTCATGGACGGGTGGGTGGTTCATGGACGGGTGGGTGGTTCATGGAGGAGCGGGTGGTTCATGGAGGGGTGGGTGGTTTAAGGAGGGGTGGGTGGTTCATGGAGGGGTGGGTGGTTCATGGACGGGTGGGTGGTTCATGGAGGGGCGGGTGGTTCATGGACGGGTGGGTGGTTCATGGACGGGTGGGTGGTTCATGGAGGGGCGGGTGGTTCATGGACGGGTGGGTGGTTCATGGAGGGGTGGGTGGTTCATGGACGGGTGGGTGGTTCATGGAGGGGTGGGTGGTTCATGGAGGGGCGGGTGGTTCATGGAGGGGTGGGTGGTTCATGGACGGGTGGGTGGTTCATGGAGGGGCGGGTGGTTCATGGACGGGTGGGTGGTTCATGGAGGGGCGGGTGGTTCATGGAGGGGCGGGTGGTTCATGGAGGGGTGGGTGGTTCATGGAGGGGCGGGTGGTTCATGGAGGGGTGGGTGGTTCATGGAGGGGCGGGTGGTTCATGGAGGGGTGGGTGGTTCATGGAGGGGTGGGTGGTTCATGGAAGAGTGGGTGGTTCATGGAGGGGCTGGTAGCGCCTGTTGCATCCAAGGTTCGCCTTCCAGGTCTCAGGAGCTGGATGAAATTTCTGTAATGTAAATTTTTTATTTAATGTGACTTTTGACAGACACTTTGTCAATGGTCCAAGTCGGACCGAAACGTCGTCGTAAGCTTCTCTCTTTTATGTGCGGGTTATTTGTGTATCGTTCCAGTCACTGTATTGTGCCTT
>NC_091315.1:24483611-24486111 GCF_038502225.1 Cherax quadricarinatus
ATGGAGCAGGGAGAGAGTGAACCTAGTAACAACCAGCGAAGAGGCAAGGCCAAGAGCTGTGAATCGACCCCTGCAACCACAGATGGGTGAGTACACACACACAATTCCATGGTCATTAAAATATAGGAAAATGTATTTACTAAATAAACTTTTGGCATAATTTTCAGAACACTGCTGTGTCGCAGCCGAACTTCAATGTTTTGTTGCAGAGAATTATAACAGTCACGGTACTGTGACTTGCTTTACTTAAACTGAGATCAACAAGTGCTACCTACCTGTTTATAGCCAGTAACTTTGAATGGTAAGTTACATATCAATACTGGAGACTACAGGGAAGAAAAGAAAAGTTGCAGAACCAGCTTTAATCGCGAAAATGTTTCGCTCATAGAGTGAAACGTCGTCACAAATAAAAGCTTGCTCTGCAGCTAGTGTCGTTATATTTTTCTCTCTGTTGTCAAAAGCTGAAGCAATGGACAGGACCTCCATTTAATTGACTGATTTACTGACTTGACTGACCAAATTGACTGATTTGCTGAATGATTTCACTGATTGACTTATTGATTTACTGAATGACTTGACTGATACATTAACTGCTTACTACTTGACTGACTTGTCTTCCTAAAGAGAGCATCTCTTCAACTTAAAAAAATACGATTTAACCCCATTTTCCCTAAAACTCCCCACAAAAAAATAATTCTAAGATGACTATCAAGTTTCCTTTGAGGGAGATACGGGTGTATCAGTGTACTCACCTAGTTGTGGTTACAGGGGTCGAATCACAGCTCCTGGCCGCGAGGCGTGTGTGTGTATGTGTGTGTTTTCATTAATGTAATTACATATATATATAATCGCTGTGTTTATCTGTAAGTATTAGCAGACAAAGAGAGATTCTTTAATGCCATTGGTACGGTTTTATATACATTCAACCTGTATAGAAAATTTGACTGGACGTATATACAGTGGCTGTCATACAACAGAATGATTTCCAAACATCACAACAGAATAATTGCCATAAAGGCCAACAGATTTAAAGATAAAACACAGTCGAGAGAAAAATAAAACAAGACACTAGTGAGAAAGCAAATTTTTGAAAAGTCATAACAGATGATGTATTCCCATAATGGTACAGAATAATAAGAAAGAAAAGGAAACTTGTAAATGGAAAGGTGGGAGTAAACATTAACATAAGAGACTGGTTATAATTATAATCATGATTTATAAATGGGTGAACCAGTAAGCCAGTGGAAGGCCTCGGTCAGATAAGCAAAAGCTCCAGCTGCGGGTCATCATATGACTGAGACCCGCGTCAGGAAACACTTGTCCTGTTTCCTGACAAATCGTACTTAACATTACCATAGAAGGATATAACATCAGTACACCTAGAACGGGATCACAAGTCGAAATGCGAACCAGGCAACTGCAAATCTCGACATAAATTGTCGTAAGAAATTTTCTCAAAATATAAATAAATCAGTTTGAAGGGAATCTGTTGCAATAGAAATGAGTATGAAGGGAAACTATCGCAATACAAATGAGTTTGAAGGGAATCTATCGCAATACAAATGAGTTTGAAGGGAATCTATCGCAATACAAATGAGTTTGAAGGGAATCTATCGCAATACATATGAGTTTGAAGGGAATCTATCGCGATACAAATCAGTTTCAGGGATATCTATCGCGAAACAAAAGGCTTTGAACCTCGCCCCAAAAAATAAACAACGCATAATAAAAATTCCATGAAAAGGTGGGACCAAAAAAAATAAAAACTTTCTCCAACGCATTTTGAGACTTAATTAAGTGAGGAATTTTTCAGAGCGCCATTGTTGGTGGAGCAGTGGGGGGGGAGGGGAGGGGAGAGGGGAGGGGGGAGGGGGAGGGGAGGGGGAGGGGGAGGGGGTGGGGAGGGAAGGGGGGAGTGGGAGATAGGGAGAGGTGGGAAGGAAGGAGGGAATGAGAGAGTGGAGGGGAAAGAAGGAAAAGGGAGTGGAAAGAAGTGGGTGGGAGGGAGAGAGTGAGTGAGAGAGAGGGTTGTGTTGTGTGTTATTGGAAAAGGAATGTAAGAGAGCAATGTGTAGTCCGGTGGGTGCCTGTACGTGGCAGACAATAGTCCTTGTACGTGGTAGACAATAGTCCTTGTGCGTGGCAGACAACACGGCCTCTGGTGATACTGGAGAGAGTATATTAGCATTAGAGTACATGTTAATGAGAGAGAGCAGAGTTCTTGGAAGATCACACTGAGGCTGTCTTCTGATAAGAACCATGTACTTCTTCCTAGATTAAGGGGAAAGTCAAGGACAGATAAACGGAAAGCTCTTTCCTTACTCTCTCTCTCTCTCTCTCTCTCTCTCTCTCTCTCTCTCTCTCTCTCTCTCTCTCTCTCTCTCTCTCTCTCTCTCGTCACTACCGGCGTGAAAACAAGGGGGGCGGGGAATTACTCCAAACCACAGTGAAAAAAAAAAGCATGAAAGTTACAGGGGAGATGGAGTTGGACGGAAGACGT
>NC_091315.1:24491111-24493611 GCF_038502225.1 Cherax quadricarinatus
TAATGTTGCACTAATACTAGTAATGTTGCACTAGTACTAGTAATGTTGCACTAATACGAGTATTGTTGCACTAGTACTAGTATTGTTGCACTAGCACTAGTATTGTTGCACTAGTACTAGTATTGTTGCACTAATACTAGTATTGTTGCACTAGTACTGGTAATGTTGCCCTAATACTAGTATTGTTGCACTAGTACTAGTAATGTTGCACTAATACTAGTATTGTTGCACTAGTACTAGTAATGTTGCACTAAAACTAATATTGTTGCACTAGTATTGTTGCACTAGTACTAGTAATGTTGCACTAATACTAGTATTGTTGCACTAGTACTAGTATTGTTGCACTAGTACTAGTATTGTTGCACTAGTACTAGTATTGTTGCACTAGTACTAGTATTGTTGCACTAGTACTAGTAATGTTGCACTAATACTAGTAATGTTTCACTAATACTAGTATTGTTGCACTAGTACTAGTAATGCTGCACTAATACTAGCATTGTTGCACTAGTACTAGTATTGTTGCACTAGTACTAGTATTGTTACACTAGTACTAGTATTGTTGCACTAATACTAGCATTGTTGCACTAGTACTAGTATTGTTGCACTAGTACTAGTAATGTTGCACTAGTACTAGTAATGTTTCACTAATACTAGTATTGTTGCACTAGTATTAGTAATGTTGCACTAATACTAGTATTGTTGCACTAGTACTAGTATTGTTGCACTAGTACTAGTATCGTTGCACTAGTACTAGTATTGTTGCACTAGTACTAGTATTGTTGCACTAGTACTAGTAATGTTGCACTAATACTAGTAATGTTGCACTAGTACTAGTAATGTTGCACTAATACGAGTATTGTTGCACTAGTACTAGTATTGTTGCACTAGCACTAGTATTGTTGCACTAGTACTAGTATTGTTGCACTAATACTAGTATTGTTGCACTAGTACTAGTAATGTTGCCCTAATACTAGTATTGTTGCACTAGTACTAGTATTGTTGCACTAGTACTAGTATTGTTGCACTAGTACTAGTATTGTTGCACTAGTACTAGTAATGTTGCACTAATACTAGTATTGTTGCACTAGTACTAGTAATGTTGCCCTAATACTAGTATTGTTGCACTAGTACTAGTAATGTTGCACTAATACTAGTATTGTTGCACTAGTACTAGTATTGTTGCACTAGTACTAGTAATGTTGCACTAATACTAGTATTGTTGCACTAGTACTAGTATTGTTGCACTAGTACTAGTATTGTTGCACTAGTACTAGTATTGTTGCACAAGTACTAGTGTGGTTGCACAAGTACTAGCATTGCTACACTAGTACTAGTATTCTTGCACTAGTACTAGTATTGTTGCACTTGTACTAGTATTGTTGCACTAGTGCTAGTGTTGTTGCACTAGTACTAGTATTGCTGCACTAGTACTAGTGTTGTTGCACTAGTACTAGTATTGTTGCACTAGTACTAGTATTGTTGCACTAGTACTAGTGTTGTTGCATTAGTACTAGTATTTTTGCACTAGTACTAGTATTGCTGCACTAGTACTAGTGTTGTTGCACTAGTACTAGTATTGTTGCACTCTTACTAGTATTGTTGCACTAGTACTAGTGTTGTTGCATTAGTACTTGTATTGTTGCACTAGTACTAGTATTGTTGAACTAGTACTAATATTGTTGCACTAGTACTAGTGTTGTTGCACTAGTACTAGTATTGTTGCACTAGTACTAGTATTGCTGCACTAGTACTAGTATTGTTGCACTAGTATTAGTAATGTTGCACTAGTACTAGTGTTGATGCACTAATAATAGTATTGTTGCACTAGTACTAGTAATGTTGCACTAATACTAGTATTGTTGCACTAGTACTAGTATTGTTGCACTAGTACTAGTAATGTTGCACTAATACTAGTATTGTTGCACTAATACTAGCAATGGTGCACTAATACTAGTATTGTTGCACTAATACTAGTATTGTTGCACTAATACTAGTATTGTTGCACTAATACTAGTATTGTTGCACTAGTACTAGTAATGTTGCACTAATACTAGTATTGTTGCACTAGTACTAGTAATGTTGCACTAATACTAGTATTGTTGCACTAGTACTAGTATTGTTGCACTAATACTAGTATTGTTGCACTAATACTAGTATTGTTGCACTAGTACTAGTAATGTTGCACTAGTACTAGTAATGTTGCACTAATACTAGTATTGTTGCACTAGTACTAGTATTGTTGCACTAGTACTAGTAATGTTGCACTAATACTGGTATTGTTGCACTGATACTAGTATTGTTGCACTAGTACTAGTAATGTTGCACTAATACTAGTATTGTTGCACTAGTACTAGTATTGTTGCACTAGTACTAGTAATGTTGCACTAATACTAGTATTGTTGCACTAGTACTAGTAATGTTGCACTAATACTAGTATTGTTGCACTAGTACTAGTAATGTTGAACTAATACTAGTATTGTTGCACTAGTACTAGTATTGT
>NC_091315.1:24498611-24501111 GCF_038502225.1 Cherax quadricarinatus
GAGTGAGTGTGTGAGTGTGTGTGAGAGGGTGGCTGTGAGAGTGAGAGGGTGTCAGTGAATTAGTTACCAGTTATCTTAGGCATTTGTCGATAGATACTGGACCTGTTATAGTGCGTGCGTGCGTGCGTGCGTGCGCGTGTGCATCAGTGCGTGAGCATGTGCGTCATTAAATGCATGAGTGCGAATGAATAATAATTATTATAATTATTATTATTGTTGTTATATGTGAAGAGCTAAACCCGTGTGGTTCATTCATTGCATCGAGGCTTCAGTTCAGTAAACCAGAGAGAGAGAGAGAGATGGGACCACCTCTACTAGTAGTCAAGAGAAGGCGGACCTCTTTGCCGAACACTTTGCTACCAAAATGAAAGTTCCTGATCCAGCAAGGGACCCTCCTTGGCTAGCTGCACGAACTGTGTCAAAACTGTCAGGGTGACAATAAGACAGGAGGAGGTGCATTTCCTTCTTAAATTGCTTGACCAAGAAAAGGCTGTGGGCCCAGACAAGTTGAGCCCAAGATTGTTGAGAAGATGTGCAGACCAGCTAGCAGCACCTCTAACTCGCATCTTTCAGCACTGCCTAGTACAGTGTAAATGGCCCTCTCTATGGAAAGAGGCAAATGTAGTCCTTGTTCACAAAAAGAAGAGCAGAGCAGAAATCAGCAACTACAGACCAGTGTCACTCCTGTCAATCACTGGTAAGATCCTTGAGACAATAATCTCAAGACAGATGACAGAGTTTTTTGACTATCACTCACTACTTTGTGATCGTCAATATGGCTTCAGGAAAGGTTACTCTGCTGCTGATCTGTTGTTAAACCTCTCCACTAAGTGGCACCAGTCACTGGATGAATCCAAAGTCAACTGTGTGGTAGCACTGAACATTGCTGGAGCTTTCGACCGGGTGTGGCACCAGGGCCTCTTAGCAAAACCTCAAGCACTGGGAATTGCAGGCTCTACGCTATGTCTCCTCACCTTCATGGTGGATCTCTAAGTGTAGTTCTCAATGGAACGGAATCAGCAAGACATCCTATTGGGGCAAGTGTTCCACAAGGAAGCGTGCTGGGACCATTGTTATGGAATGTCTACTTCGACGACCTTCTTCATCTCATCCCAGAATCACATGCATATGCAGACGACTGTACACTGACATTCACTTATCCAAGAGAAGAAATGCCAGCTGCTCTAAGATACATCAATCACCAGCTGAGAGCTATATCAGCTTGGGGAAATAGATGGCAAGTAACATTTGCACCTGAGAAAGCGCAAATGATGATCGTCTCTAGGCACCATGATGGTAATGCTGGTGCAGAAGTAAGGATGAATGAGAGGGTGTTGGCACCTGGAGAAGAAGTTGATATCCTTGGGGTGAAATTTGACTCCAAACTAACCATGAAGAACCATGTTGTAAATCTTGCAAACAAGGCAGCCAGGAAGCTTACAGCACTTCGCCGTATCTCGCATCTACTTGACAGTAGGGGTTGCAAGATTCTGTACGAGGCACAAGTACGCTCACACCTTGAGTATGCTCCACTTTCTTGGTTTGCCTGCCCCCCCCCTCTCATCTGCGACTGCTTGACAGAGTAGAGAACAGAGCAAGACGTCTCATCTCTCGCCTGGACCCATCCTGGATAGATCTGTCATTTCAGCAGAGCCTTCAACATAGGAGGGATGTGGGTGGCCTTACTGTTATGTACAAGGCCAATATTGTCAAAGTACCGCACTTGGATCCACTTCGAGGACAGCGTGAAACAAGCTTTTATTCCACAAGACGGGCAGAAAGCAGCAACTTCACTCTGGCTGTACCCTTCTCCAGAACATCACTCCATCTGAGATCATACATACCCAGGATGACTCGAGTATGGAACACATTCGCACAGCATAATGATATCAACGAGATAAAGTCAGTTGATCAAATGAAAATGCTGGCCCACAGATGGCTCCAATTTCATCCTGTTCCCTACTTGTATGTCTCATAACAATAAAAATGCTTTCAAATGAGCTGATGTAGGTAACAGCTCTTAGCTTGCCAATAAAATTAGGAATTCTTAACCTGTAAATAGCTTGTCAATAAAGCTAGGGATCCTTAACCTTGTCAAACCCTGTGTTAAAAAATAAAAGAGAGAGAGAGAGAGAGAGAGAGAGAGAGAGAGAGAGAGAGAGAGAGAGAGAGAGAGAGAGAGAGAGAGAGAGAGAGAGAGAGAGAGAGAGAACTTATTCCGCCTCTAAATCGACAGGATGAGACCACCTGTACTAGCAGTCAGGAGAAAGCTGACCTCTATGTGGAACACTTTGCTGCCAAGATGCAAGTTCCTGATCCAGCATGGGATCCTCCTTGGCTACATGAAAGGTATTCCGGGGATGAACGCCCCCGCGGCCCAGTCCACGACCAGGTTTCCTAGTGGATCAGCGTCTGATCAACCAGGCTGTTACTACTGGCCGCACGTAGTCCAACATATGAACCACAGCCCGGTTGATCCGGTACCGACTTTAAGTATCTG
>NC_091315.1:24511111-24523611 GCF_038502225.1 Cherax quadricarinatus
CACTACTTGTTCTGACCCGGAGGATCGAGCCTCCAACACTACTTGTTCTGACCCGGAGGATCGAGCCTCCAACACTACTTGTTCTGACCCGGAGGATCGAGCCTCCAACACTACTTGTTCTGACCCGGAGGATCGAGCCTCCAACACTACTTGTTCTGACCCGGAGGATCGAGCCTCCAACACTACTTGTTCTGACCCGGAGGATCGAGCCTCCAACACTACTTGTTCTGACCCGGAGGATCGAGCCTCCAACACTACTTGTTCTGACCCGGAGGATCGAGCCTCCAACACTACTTGTTCTGACCCGGAGGATCGAGCCTCCAACACTACTTGTTCTGACCCGGAGGATCGAGCCTCCAACACTACTTGTTCTGACCCGGAGGATCGAGCCTCCAACACTACTTGTTCTGACCCGGAGGATCGAGCCTCCAACACTACTTGTTCTGACCCGGAGGATCGAGCCTCCAACACTACTTGTTCTGACCCGGAGGATCGAGCCTCCAACACTACTTGTTCTGACCCGGAGGATCGAGCCTCCAACACTACTTGTTCTGACCCGGAGGATCGAGCCTCCAACACTACTTGTTCTGACCCGGAGGATCGAGCCTCCAACACTCCTTGTTCTGACCCGGAGGATCGAGCCTCCAACACTCTTTGCTCTGACCCGGAGGATCGAGCCTCCAACACTACTTGTTCTGACCCGGAGGATCGAGCCTCCAACACTACTTGTTCTGACCCGGAGGATCGAGCCTCCAACACTCCTTGTTCTGACCCGGAGGATCGAGCCTCCAACACTACTTGTTCTGACCCGGAGGATCGAGCCTCCAACACTACTTGTTCTGACCCGGAGGATCGAGCCTCCAACACTACTTGTTCTGACCCGGAGGATCGAGCCTCCAACACTACTTGTTCTGACCCGGAGGATCGAGCCTCCAACACTACTTGTTCTGACCCGGAGGATCGAGCCTCCAACACTACTTGTTCTGACCCGGAGGATCGAGCCTCCAACTTGTTCACTACTTGTTCTGACCCGGAGGATCGAGACTACTTGTTCTGACCCGGAGGATCGAGCCTCCAACACTACTTGTTCTGACCCGGAGGATCGAGCCTCCAACACTACTTGTTCTGACCCGGAGGATCGAGCCTCCAACACTACTTGTTCTGACCCGGAGGATCGAGCCTCCAACACTACTTGTTCTGACCCGGAGGATCGAGCCTCCAACACTACTTGTTCTGACCCGGAGGATCGAGCCTCCAACACTACTTGTTCTGACCCGGAGGATCGAGCCTCCAACACTACTTGTTCTGACCCGGAGGATCGAGCCTCCAACACTACTTGTTCTGACCCGGAGGATCGAGCCTCCAACACTACTTGTTCTGACCCGGAGGATCGAGCCTCCAACACTACTTGTTCTGACCCGGAGGATCGAGCTTGTTCTCCGGAGGATCGACTACTTGTTCTGACCCGGAGGATCGAGCCTCCAACACTACTTGTTCTGACCCGGAGGATCGAGCCTCCAACACTACTTGTTCTGACCCGGAGGATCGAGCCTCCAACACTACTTGTTCTGACCCGGAGGATCGAGCCTCCAACACTACTTGTTCTGACCCGGAGGATCGAGCCTCCAACACTACTTGTTCTGACCCGGAGGATCGAGCCTCCAACACTACTTGTTCTGACCCGGAGGATCGAGCCTCCAACACTACTTGTTCTGACCCGGAGGATCGAGCCTCCAACACTACTTGTTCTGACCCGGAGGATCGAGCCTCCAACACTACTTGTTCTGACCCGGAGGATCGAGCCTCCAACACTACTTGTTCTGACCCGGAGGATCGAGCCTCCAACACTACTTGTTCTGACCCGGAGGATCGAGCCTCCAACACTACTTGTTCTGACCCGGAGGATCGAGCCTCCAACACTACTTGTTCTGACCCGGAGGATCGAGCCTCCAACACTACTTGTTCTGACCCGGAGGATCGAGCCTCCAACACTACTTGTTCTGACCCGGAGGATCGAGCCTCCAACACTACTTGTTCTGACCCGGAGGATCGAGCCTCCAACACTACTTGTTCTGACCCGGAGGATCGAGCCTCCAACACTACTTGTTCTGACCCGGAGGATCGAGCCTCCAACACTACTTGTTCTGACCCGGAGGATCGAGCCTCCAACACTACTTGTTCTGACCCGGAGGATCGAGCCTCCAACACTACTTGTTCTGACCCGGAGGATCGAGCCTCCAACACTACTTGTTCTGACCCGGAGGATCGAGCCTCCAACACTACTTGTTCTGACCCGGAGGATCGAGCCTCCAACACTACTTGTTCTGACCCGGAGGATCGAGCCTCCAACACTCCTTGTTCTGACCCGGAGGATCGAGCCTCCAACACTCCTTGTTCTGACCCGGAGGATCGAGCCTCCAACACTCCTTGTTCTGACCCGGAGGATCGAGCCTCCAACACTCCTTGTTCTGACCCGGAGGATCGAGCCTCCAACACTACTTGTTCTGACCCGGAGGATCGAGCCTCCAACACTCCTTGTTCTGACCCGGAGGATCGAGCCTCCAACACTACTTGTTCTGACCCGGAGGATCGAGCCTCCAACACTACTTGTTCTGACCCGGAGGATCGAGCCTCCAACACTACTTGTTCTGACCCGGAGGATCGAGCCTCCAACACTACTTGTTCTGACCCGGAGGATCGAGCCTCCAACACTACTTGTTCTGACCCGGAGGATCGAGCCTCCAACACTACTTGTTCTGACCCGGAGGATCGAGCCTCCAACACTACTTGTTCTGACCCGGAGGATCGAGCCTCCAACACTACTTGTTCTGACCCGGAGGAGAGATCGGAGATCCTCCAACACTACTTGTTCTGACCCGGAGGATCGAGCCTCCAACACTACTTGTTCTGACCCGGAGGATCGAGCCTCCAACACTACTTGTTCTGACCCGGAGGATCGAGCCTCCAACACTACTTGTTCTGACCCCGGAGGATAGAGCATCCAACACTACTTGTTCTGACCCGGAGGATCGAGCCTCCAACACTACTTGTTCTGACCCGGAGGATCGAGCCTCCAACACTACTTGTTCTGACCCGGAGGATCGAGCCTCCAACACTAGACCCGGAGGATCTCCAACACTACTTGTTCTGACCCGGAGGATCGAGCCTCCAACACTACTTGTTCTGACCCGGAGGATCGAGCCTCCAACACTACTTGTTCTGACCCGGAGGATCGAGCCTCCAACACTACCTGACCCGGAGGATCGAACACTACTTGTTCTGACCCGGAGGATCGAGCCTCCAACACTACTTGTTCTGACCAGGAGGATCGAGCCTCCAACACTCCTTGTTCTGACCCGGAGGATCGAGCCTCCAACACTACTTGTTCTGACCCGGAGGATCGAGCCTCCAACACTACTTGTTCTGACCCGGAGGATCGAGCCTCCAACACTACTTGTTCTGACCCGGAGGATCGAGCCTCCAACACTACTTGTTCTGACCCGGAGGATCGAGCCTCCAACACTACTTGTTCTGACCCGGAGGATCGAGCCTCCAACACTCCTTGTCCTGAGCCTCCAACACTACTTGTTCTGACCCGGAGGATCGAGCCTCCAACACTACTTGTTCTGACCCGGAGGATCGAGCCTCCAACACTACTTGTTCTGACCCGGAGGATCGAGCCTCCAACACTACTTGTTCTGACCCGGAGGATCGAGCCTCCAACACTACTTGTTCTGACCCGGAGGATCGAGCCTCCAACACTACTTGTTCTGACCCGGAGGATCGAGCCTCCAACACTACTTGTTCTGACCCGGAGGATCGAGCGTCCAACACTACTTGTTCTTGTTCTGACCCGGAGGATCGAGCCTCCAACACTACTTGTTCTGACCCGGAGGATCGAGCCTCCAACACTACTTGTTCTGACCCGGAGGATCGAGCCTCCAACACTACTTGTTCTGACCCGGAGGATCGAGCCTCCAACACTACTTGTTCTGACCCGGAGGATCCAGCCTCCAACACTCCTTGTTCTGACCCGGAGGATCCAGCCTCCAACACTCCTTGTTCTGACCCGGAGGATCCAGCCTCCAACACTACTTGTTCTGACCCGGAGGATCCAGCCTCCAACACTACTTTTGCTCGTTAATCCAATTTGACTCTTGTAAAATCCTACAAATATAACAATAACGGAAACAACAACAACATTAATAAATAATAGTAATAATAATGATAATAATAATAATAATAATAATAATAATAATAATAATAATAATAATAATAATAATAATAATAATAATGTTATCAAATAATTATATAACAATAATATACAATAACAATATTAATAATAATAATTCAAATAATAGTACATGATGGTCGTCTGGTGGCGACTCGGTCCTCCGTCTGGTGATCGCTTCCTGGTCTCTGTTACTCGGTCCTCCGTCTTGTGATCGCGTCCTGGTCTCTGTTACTCGGTCCTCCGTCTGGTGATTGCGTCCTGGTCTCTGTTACTCGGTCCTCCGTCTGGTGATTGCGTCCTGGTCTCTGTTACTCGGTCCTCCGTCTGGTGATTGCGTCCTGGTCTCTGTTACTCGGTCCCCCGTCTGGTGATTGCGTCGAGTCTCTGTTACCCGGTCCCCCGTCTGGTGATTGCGTCCTGTCTCTGTTACTCGGTCCTCCGTCTGGTGATCGCGTCCTGATCTCTGTTACTCTGTCCTCCGTCTGGTGATCGCGTCCTGGTCTCTGTTACTCGGTCCCCCGTCTGGTGATTGCGTCCTGTCTCTGTTACTCGGTCCCCCGTCTGGTGATTGCGTCCTGTCTCTGTTACTCGGTCCCCCGTCTGGTGATTGCGTCCTGTCTCTGTTACTCGGTCCTCCGTCTGGTGATCGCGTCCTGGTCTCTGTTACTCGGTCCTCCGTCTGGTGATTGCATCCTGTCTCTGTTACTCGGTCCTCCGTCTGGTGATTGCGTCCTGTCTCTGTTACTCGGTCCCCCGTCTGGTGATTGCGTCCTGTCTCTGTTACTCGGTCCTCCGTCTGGTGATTGCGTCCTGTCTCTGTTACTCGGTCCCCCGTCTGGTGATTGCGTCCTGTCTCTGTTACTCGGTCCCCCGTCTGGTGATTGCGTCCTGTATCTGTTACTCGGTTCTCCGTCTGGTGATCGCGTCCTGGTCTCTGTTACTCGGTCCTCCGTCTGGTGATTGCGTCCTGTCTCTGTTACTCGGTCCTCCGTCTGGTGATTGCGTCCTGTCTCTGTTACTCGGTCCCCCGTCTGGTCATTGCGTCCTGTCTCTGTTACTCGGTCCTCCCTCTGGTGATTGCGTCCTGTCTGTTACTCGGTTCCCCGTCTGGTGATTGCGTCCATGTCTCTGTTACTCGGTCCTCCGTCTGGCGATTGCGTCCTGTCTCTGTTACTCGGTCACCCGTCTGGTGATTGCGTCCTGGTCTCTGTTACTGGGTCCCCCGTCTGGTGATTGCGTCCTGTCTCTGTTACTCTGTCCCCCGTCTGGTGATTGCGTCCTGTCTCTGTTACTCTGTCCCCCGTCTGGTGATTGCGTCCTGTCTCTGTTACTCGGTCCCCGTCTGGTGATTGCGTCGTGTCTCTGTTACTCGGTCCCCCGCCTGGTGATCGCGTCCTCGTCTCTGTTACTCGGTCCCCAGTCTGGTGATTGCGTCCTGGTCTCTTTTACTCGGTCCCCCGTCTGGTGATTGCGTACTCGTCTCTGTTACTCGGTCCCCAGTCTGGTGATTGCGTCCTGTCTCTGTTACTCGGTCCTCCGTCTGGTGATTGCGTCCTGTCTCTGTTACTCGGTCCTCCGTCTGGTGATTGCGTCCTGTCTCTGTTACTCTGTCCTCCGTCTGGTGATTCCGTCTTGTCTCTGTTTCTCGGTCCTCCGTCTGGTGATTGCGTCCTGTCTCTGTTACTCGGTCCTCCGTCTGGCGATTGCGTCCTGTCTCTGTTACTCGGTCCCAAGTCTGGTGATTGCGTCCTGGTCTCTGTTACTGGGTCCCCCGTCTGGTGATTGCGACCTGTCTCTGTTACTCGGTCCCCCGTCTGGTGATTGCGTCCTGTCTCTGTTACTCGGTCCCCCGTCTGGTGATCGTGTCCTGGTCTCTGTTACTCGGTCCTCCGTCTGGTGATTGCGTCCTGTCTCTGTTACTCGGTCCCCCGTCTGGTGATTGCTTCCTCGTCTCTGTTACTCGGTTCCCCGTCTGGTGATTGCGTCCTGTCTCTGTTACTCGGTCCCCCGTCTGGTGATTGCGTCCTGGTCTCTGTTACTCTGTCCCCCGTCTGGTGATCGCGTTCTGGTCTCTGTTACTCGGTCCCCCGTCTGGTGATTGCGTTCTGTCTCTGTTATTCGGTCCCCTGTCTGGTGATTGCGTCCTGTCTCTGTTACTCGGTCCTCCGTCTGGTGATTGCGTCCTGTCTCTGTTACTCGTTCCCCCGTCTGGTGATTGCGTCCTGTTCTTTGTTACTCGGTCCTCCGTCTGGCGATTGCATCCTCTCTCTGTTACTCGGTCCTCCGTCTGGTGATTGCGTCCTGTCTCTGTTACTCTGTCCTACGTCTGGCGATTGCGTCCTGTCTCTGTTACTCGGTCCCCCGTCTGTTGATTGCGTCCTGGTCTCTGTTACTGGGTCCCCCGTCTGGTGATTGCATCCTGTCTCTGTTACTCGGTCCCCCGTCTGGTGATTGCGTCCTGTCTCTGTTACTCGGTCCCCCGTCTGGTGATTGCGTTCTGTCTCTGTTACTGGGTCCCCCGTCTGGTGATTGCGTCCTGTCTCTGTTACTCGGTCCCCCGTCTGGTGATTGTGTCCTGTCTCTGTTACTCGGTCCCCCGTCTGGTGATCGCGTCCTGGTCTCTGTTACTCGGTCTCCCGTCTGGTGATCGCTTCCTGGTCTCTGTTACTCGGTCCCCCGTCTGGTGATCGCGTCCTCGTCTCTTGTTACTCGGTCCCCCGTCTGGTGATCGCGTCCTCGTCTCTGTTACTCTGTCCTCCGTCTGGTGATTGTGTCCTGTCTCTGTTTCTCGGTCCCCCGTCTGGTGATTGTGTCCTCGTCTCTGTTACTCGGTCCCCCGTCTGGTGATCGCGTCCTCGTCTCTGTTACTCGGTCCCCCGTCTTGTGATCGCGTCCTCGTCTCTGTTACTCGGTCCTCCGTCTGGTGATCGCGTCCTCGTCTCTTGTTACTCGGTCCCCCGTCTGGTGATCGCGTCCTCGTCTCTGTTACTCGGTCCCCCGTCTGGTGATTGCGTCCTGGTCTCTGTTACTCGGTCCCTTGTCTGGTGATTGCGTCCTGTCTCTGTTACTCGGTCCCCCGTCGTGATTGCGTCCTGTCTCTGTTACTCGGTCCCCTGTCTGGTGATTGCGTCCTGTCTCTGTTATTCGGTCCCCCGTCTGGTGATCGCGTCCTGGTCTCTGTTACTCGGTCTCCCGTCTGGTGATTGCGTCCTGTCTCTGTTACTTGGGTCCCCGTCTGGTGATTGCGTCTTGTCTCTGTTACTTGGTCCCCCGTCTGGTGATTGTGTCCTGTCTCTGTTACTCGGTCCTCCGTCTGGTGATTGCGTCTTGTCTCTGTTACTCGGTCCCCCGTCCAGTGTTTGCGACCTGTCTCCGTTACTCGGTCCTCCGTCTGGTGATTGCGTCCTGTCTCTGTTACTCGTTCCCCCGTCTGGTGATTGCGTCCTGGTCTTTGTTACTCGGTCCTCCGTCTGGCGATTGCATCCTCTCTCTGTTACTCGGTCCTCCGTCTGGTGATTGCGTCCTGTCTCTGTTACTCTGTCCTCCGTCTGGCGATTGCGTCCTGTCTCTGTTACTCGGTCCTTCGTCTGGTGATTGCGTCCTGGTCTCTGTTACTGGGTCCCCCGTCTTGTGATTGCATCCTGTCTCTGTTACTCGGTCCCCCGTCTGGTGATTTCGTCCTATCTCTGTTACTCGGTCCCCCGTCTGGTGATTGCGTTCTGTCTCTGTTACTGGGTCCCCCGTCTGGTGATTGCGTCTTGTCTCTGTTACTCGGTCCCCCGTCTGGTGATTGTGTCCTGTCTCTGTTTCTCGGTCCCCCGTCTGGTGATTGTGTCCTGTCTCTGTTTCTCGATCCCCCGTCTGGTGATTGTGTCCTCGTCTCTGTTACTCGGTCCCCCGTCTTGTGATTGCATCCTGTCTCTGTTACTCGGTCCCCCGTCTGGTGATTGCGTTCTGTCTCTGTTACTGGGTCCCCCGTCTGGTGATTGCGTCCTGTCTCTGTTACTCGGTCCCCCGTCTGGTGATTGTGTCCTCGTCTCTGTTACTCGGTCCCCCGTCTTGTGATTGCATCCTGTCTCTGTTACTCGGTCCCCCGTCTGGTGATTGCGTTCTGTCTCTGTTACTGGGTCCCCCGTCTGATGATTGTGTCCTGTCTCTGTTTCTCGATCCCCCGTCTGGTGATTGTGTCCTGTCTCTGTTTCTCGATCCCCCGTCTGGTGATTGTGTCCTCGTCTCTGTTACTCGGTCCCCCGTCTGGTGATCGCGTCCTCGTCTCTGTTACTCGGTCCTCCGTCTGGTGATCGCGTCCTCGTCTCTTGTTACTCGGTCCCCCGTCTGGTGATCGCGTCCTCGTCTCTGTTACTCGGTCCCCCGTCTGGTGATTGCGTCCTGGTCTCTGTTACTCGGTCCCTTGTCTGGTGATCGCGTCCTGGTCTCTGTTACTCGGTCTCCCGTCTGGTGATCGCGTCCTTGTCTCTGTTACTCGGTCTCCCGGAGGGACTTCACTCTCAACGGTGTACTGAAATTCGACATGTCGACAGTTCGAGTCCCACGTACTCTTTTAAATGATTTTCTTTTGCTATCAGGGCGAGGTGCAGGCTCTCTCTCTCTCTGTCTCTCTCTCTCTGTCTCTCTCTCAAGCACACGCACACGCACACGCACACGCACACACACAAGACACATTGTACACACAACACATGTAACACAACACACACAACACACACACACACACACACACACACACACACACACACACACACACACACACACACACACACACACACACACACACAATGCTGTTAGAAAGGCTGTCTCTGTCACCGTAAACACATCACAAGAGAGTGTGAGAGACGGTGTAGCAAGTACACTGACACTGTTAAAACACAGTAATGCTCTTCCAGCGTCACTTCGCTCAGTCTTGAGCTTCAAGTCTCGATCCTGACACTAAAAGGCCAATAAGAAGACAAACTCCCGAGTAACGTTATTTGAATATTGAAGATGATGTAAAATACCGACAGGTTGATGATTAAGACACATGTGCAACAGCCTGTCGTATGTATGTATGTATAATGTTCGCCAAGACCGTATAGTCCTGGCACTGGTCTCAATCTTGCGGTGACCAGTCTCTGGCTCCCGAGGGAGAAAGGTTTCTACAATGATGCGACGTATACTGCTCAATCACTCTTCTGGTCAGTTCAACTGTTGCATCTCATAAGCGACAACACCATATGTACTCCTAACTATGGACACTAGCGAGGAGGAGGATATGTCGTTATCACAGGTAACAGCTTGTCTGGTTCGTTGACTCCATGGTACACTAGTGTGGCCGAAGTCATCTCTGGGTCCTCTTCGGGAGGGAATATCCCTCCTAGTTGCCTGCGGAGTGTCTCACTAACCACGAACAACAGCCTGTCGGTACTGTATACCATTCATGTACAACTTGTCAGACACTGTGACATCCTGAAATCTTGGTTCAGAGGACATCTACATAACCTTCTTCACTGCTGCTACTACTACTACTACTACTACCACTACTACTACTACTACTACTTCTACTACTACTACTACTACTACTACTACTACTACTACTACCACCACCACCACCATTAACTTGTGCCTCGGGTATGACCTGCTTCCACTGGGGAATCCCGCCTACCAGTGACAATGAAACCATACCACGGGCGGGGATAGAACCCGCAATCAGAGAGACTCAAAACTCCAGACCGTCGCGTTAGCCACTGGACTTTGTTTGCAATCGTGTCATTACGATTTCGTGAGTCAGTGACAATGCCTTCGTCTGCTACCCGTCCCCTTTACACCTGACGCCAGTATATAAGCGCCAGCCTTCTTGCTTGAGCAGCAGTAATGGCTTGATAAAGTTCCTGGAGAGCGAAACGTTGCTTGCTTGAACAGCATACGTCCCATCATTGTAGAAACCTTTCTCCTTCGGGAGCCAGAGACGGGTCATCGCAAGATTGAGACCTGTGCCAGGTCTATGGTCTTGGCGAACATTATACATACATACTTGTGAACATAAGGAGAGTGCAACGGACAAGTGAAGTATTAGTAGCAGCAACAACACACACGGCAAGTGGCATTCTTGAGTTTCCCCAGCGCTCGGGCTTAATGCCCAAAGCTAGGGTGTAACTCCAAAAGGATCCTGTAGTGCTTGTTGCCTTTGCACCTCCTGCCATCGTCTGCTGCCACACCCTCCGAGCCCCGTGGGGGACGGGGAATGGGACTAGCTGGTCCCAGAAGACGAGGTATTTGTACCTCCTTCCATGGCAGACATTGGTCTGAGACACTCCCTCGACAGGGAGCCAAAGCCGGGCCACCTCTTGGAAAAGGCCCGAGCCGGGCGATTATGCCGGCGAATCTACAACAGAACATTGCTTATGCTCCAAATTCTTCACGGTGCTCTTCACACCAACTCCAAGGCTGAGGGATTGATTACCTCATCTTTTGTATATCGTTCTACTGTCTTCAAATTATGTCTTTGAATTTGTATTGATAAAGCCAATGGATGGCGAAACGTCTGCAATAAAGATACCCAGATGCTGCACATGTGTCTAATTTTTCATCTTGCCGGTATTACATACCATCCATGTACAACATATGCAACAGTTAGGTGTCTTTTCACTGTACCTGCTGCCTTTATATTTGACTGAAGAAGCCTAATGTGTAGGCGAAACGTTTCAGCGATAAAGATACCCAGCGTCAATGGTATCTTTGTACAGAACAGGAAGCAACTTGGACAACTTCTACTAGTGAGAATGGCTGGATTTGAGAGGGACGTGACCTCCCAACGACTACATTCTTACCTCTAATAGTGGCCTACATCTCACCTCCTGGCGGTATATAAGGTTCCATCCTGTCACTTCAACTCGTGCTCTGTCCGATCACACAGCTGTTCTACACTCAAGAAGCCTCCCTTCGACCCCACCGGGGTGGGGAATTTATATTCTACAAACGTCACATCCTTTCCACAATGCTGTCGCATCGTGTGAAAAGCAAGCCTGTGAATGGTGCAATTAATGACTCCTCGAAGTTAGCTTTAGTTACCGTCGTTAGGACCTGCCTGCAGGTCTAATTTACGGCAATCCACACTCTGAAGGACTCCTTCGTTGTTGTCTGCACAGACGACACTGAGGCATCAAAACTAATGGACGACTCTTCAGTCAGGACCCTATAAACACAACATTTCACTCTATCCCCGTCTCCATTCTTGAAGTCGAAACGTTCGGTCTTTGTGAAAAGACTGGACAATATCGTCACCTCTCTCTCTACTGAAGCACTGAAGACATCTATTGAGGAACAAAACACCTGGGCCTCGGTAGACAGCATCTCCAAGATCCCTAACGCCTCATCTATGCTCAAGATTACATTCTCAGACATCTCCATGGCTGCCCAAGCTCTCTCTGACGGTCCGGCCATCTCATATTACCATATCCACCCTAGTCATATAGAACACGAACGTTTTACATACGTCTCCCACTGCTGGACCTGCTACTCCTATAAACACACCACCAAGGACTGCCCCATCAAGGGTAAGAAGTTTTGTTCAAAACGTGGGAATGATGAACACGATTTCAGATCCTGCATCATCACTACAGCACCAACATGTCTTAACTGCAATGGTGATCACCATACCCTTGCAGCTAAGTGCCCACTCAGGAAAGAAATCATTTTGAAGAAAACTGAAGTTCTGAAGAACTCCTCCAATTCACCGACATACGCTGGAATAGCCAAACCACAAACCGACACCACCAAGACTCTACACGCTAATCTACAGGCACCATCGCCCAGCAACTCCCTCTCTCCACTCCCCGACGGTGCTTCCTCCAAGGTGCTGTACTGCATGGTGTATGCACACCTTGCAAACGCAGCAAACCCCGGCACTTTCAACACCACTGTTAACGAACTATTCCATCTGAACAACATGCCTGCCTTCAATTTTCCGGACTCCACACCTTCAGCAGACATCCTCAAGATCCTTCCCAACTCCCTGTACTTTACTGCACCTGCAGACCTGTCTCCTGCCCAAGCAACTGCTCCTGTAACTTCTATAACCACTTCCACCTCTGATAACGTTGATCATGCTGCTTCAACCACCGTCTCCCACCTCTCCCAGCCTGCTGTTACATAACCATTACACCTCTCCACTGCTCCTGTAGACCTTCAGTCACCTGCTACCACCATTTGTAGATTCGCCCAATGAATCCACCCCAGAAGAGGAAAATAGCGGCGACTCCAGTAAACCCTCATG
>NC_091315.1:24527224-24544724 GCF_038502225.1 Cherax quadricarinatus
TCCTGAGGAAAGATAGAAGGAGTAGAGGGGGAGGAGGGGCTGCACTGCTCATAAAACACCGATGGGGATTTGAGGAAATGGAAGGCATGGACATGATTGGAGAAAGAGACTACATTGTAGGTACAATTCAGTCCGGAGAACATAAAGTAGTCATTGGAGTGATGTATAACCCACCACAGAACTGCAGGAGGCCAAGAGAGGAGTACGAAGAAAACAACAGGGTGATGGTGGACACACCGGCTGAGGTGGCAAGAAGAGCTCACTCGAGCAGAGCAAAGTTACTGGTAATGGGCGATTTCAACCACAGGGAGATCGACTGGGAAAACCTGGAGCCACATGGGGGTCCCGAAACATGGAGAGCCAAGATGATGGATGTGGTACTTGAAAACTTCATGCATCAACATGTCAGGGACACAACCAGAGAGGGAGGGGAGGATGAGCCAGCAAGACTGGATCTTGTGTTCACCCTGAGCAGTTCAGACATTGAGGACATCACTTACGAGAGGCCCCTTGGAGCTAGCGATCACGTGGATCTGAGTTTTGATTATATAGTAGAGTTACAAGTGGAGAAGGTAACAGGAACTGAAGGGGACAGGCCAAACTATAAAAGGGGAGACTACACAGGTATGAGAAACTTCCTGCAGGAGGTTCAGTGGGACAGAGAAATGGTAGGAAAATCAGTAAACGAGATGGTGGAATATGTGGCAACAAAGTGCAAGGAGGCAGAGGAAAGGTTTGTTTCCAAGAGAAACAGATATAATAGGAAGACCAAAACGAGTCCTTGGTTTACCCGAAGGTGTAGGGAGGCAAAAACTAAGTGCAACAGAGAATGGAAAAGGTACAGGAGGCATAGGACCCAGGAAAACAAGGAGATTAGTAGAAGAGCCAGAAACGAGTATGCACAGATAACGACATAACATCGAAAGTCAAATCTGACCCGATACTGCTGTATAGCCACATTAGGAGGAAGACAACAGTCAAGGACCAGGTGATAAGGCTGAGGAAAGGTGGAGAACTCACAGGAAACGATCAAGAGGTTATGTGAGGAGCTCAACACGAGATTTAAGGAAGTATTTACAGTAGAGACAGGAAGGACTCTGGGAGGACAGACCAGATGGGGACACCAGCAAGGAATACACCAACAAGTGTTGGACGACATACATACAGACGAGGAGGAGGTGAAGAAACTGCTAAGGGACATCGATACCTCAAAGGCAATGGGACCGGACAACATCTCCCCGTGGGTCCTTAGAGAGGGAGCAGATATGTTGTGCGTGCCACTTACCACAATCTTCAACACGTCCCTGGAAACTGGGCAACTACCTGAGGTATGGAAGACGGCAAATGTAGTTCCCATTTTTAAAAAAAGGAGACAGAAAAGAGGCACTAAACTATAGAACTGTGTCATTGACGTGTATAGTAAGCAAAGTTATGGAGAAGATTATCAGGAGGAGAGTGGTGGAGCACCCGGAACGGAACAAGAGTATAAATGCCAACCAGCACGGATTCATGGAAGGCAAATCCTGTGTCACAACCTTCTGGAGTTTTATGATAAAATAACAGAAGTAAGACACGAGAGAGAGGGGTGGGTTGATTGCATCTTCTTGGACTGCAAGAAGGCCTTTGACACAGTTTCTCACAAGAGATTAGTGCAGAAGCTAGAGCATCAGGCGCATATAACAGGAAGGGCACTGCAATGGATCAGAGAATACCTGACAGGGAGGCAACAACGAGTCATGGTGCTCAATGATGTATCACAGTGGGCACCTGTGACGAGCGGGGTCCCACAGGGGTCGGTCCTAGGACCAGTGCTATTTTTGGTATATGTGAACGACATGATGGAAGGGTTAGACTCAGAAGTGTCCCTGTCTGCAGATCATGTGAAGTTAATGAGGAGAATTAAATCAGATGAGGACCAGGCAGGACTTCAAAGAGAACTGGACAGACTGGACACCTGGTCCAGCAAATGGCTTCTCGAATTTTAATCCTGCCAAATGCAAAGTCATGAAGATAGGGGAAGGGCACAGAAGACCACAGACAGAGTATAGGCTAGGTGGCCAAAGACTGCAAACCTCACTCAAGGAGAAAGATCTTGGGGTGAGTATAACACCGAGCATGTCTCCGGAAGCACACATCAATCAGATAACTGCTGCAGCATATGGGCGCCTGGCAAACCTGAGAACAGCATTCCGATACCTTAGTAAGGAATCGTTCAAGACACTGTACACCGTGTATGTCAGGCCCATACTGGAGTATGCAGTACCTGTTTGGAACCCGCACTTGATAAAGCACGTCAAGAAACTAGAGAAAGTACAAAGGTTTGCGACAAGGTTAGTTCCAGAGCTAAGGGGAATGTCCTAGGAAGAAAGATTAAGGGAAATCGGCCTGACGACACTGGAGGACAGGAGGGTCAGGGGAGACATGATAACGACATATAAAATACTGCGTGGAATAGACAAGGTGGACAAAGACAGGATGTTCCAGGGAGGAAACACAGAAACAAGAGGCCACAATTGGAAGTTGAAGACACAAATGAGTCAGAGAGATATTAGGAAGTATTTCTTCAGTCATAGAGTTGTAAGGCAGTGGAATAGCCTAGAAAATGACGTAGTGGAGGCAGGAACCATACACAGTTTTAAGACGAGGTTTGATAAAGCTCATGGAGCGGGGAGAGAGAGGGCCCAGTAGCAACCGGTGAAGAGGCGGGGCCAGGAGCTAAGACTCGACCCCTGCAACCACAAATAGGT
Organism: Cherax quadricarinatus; assembly: GCF_038502225.1. Lineage (NCBI taxonomy): Eukaryota > Metazoa > Arthropoda > Malacostraca > Decapoda > Parastacidae > Cherax > Cherax quadricarinatus. The sequence goes on from NC_091315.1 coordinate 24,529,972, forward strand.
GAGTACACACACACACATACACACACATGCCGATCCAGGATCCATACATAGCTTTAAGAATAGGCACAGTAAGGCTCTTGGAGTAGGGAGAGAGTGGACCTAGTAGCGACCAGTGAAGAGGCGGGCCCAGGAGCTAGATCTCTACCAAGACAACGCTAAAAGTCTGAGAGAAATGTCACTACAAAACTCGGCGGGTAATTTCCGCAGAGTTGTTACAACTGACACTACGGTACAGTTTGTTGTTGTTGTTGTTGTTGTTGTTGTTGTTTTTTGTTGTTGTTGTTGTTGTTGTTGTTGTTGTTGTTGTTGTTGAGGACTGGATGGTTGTGTCAGGCCACCAGCTGGATGACTGTGTCAGGCCACCAGCTGGATGGTTGTGTCAGGATACCAGCTGGATGGTTGTGTCAGGACACCAGCTGGATGGTTGTGTCAGGACACCAGCTGGATGGTTGTGTCAGGACACCAGCTGGATGGTTGTGTCAGGACACCAGCTGGATGGTAGTGTCAGGCCATCAGCTGGGTGGTAGTGTCAGGACACCAGCTGGATGGTTGTGTCAGGACACCAGCTGGATGGTTGTGTCAGAACACCAGCTGGGTGGTAGTGTCAGGACACCAGCTGGATGGTTGTGCCAGGACACTAGCTGGATGATTGTGCCTGGACACCAGCTGGATGGTTTTGTCAGGATATCAGCTGGTCTACTGTACACGAGAGATAGTGAATTAAGTGACCAGTGAGACACTCTGGAATGAACTGACCATTGAGACAAACATTGGAATTAACTGACAAGTGAGACACTCTGGAATGAACTGACCAGTGAGACAAACATTGGAATGAACTGACCAGTGAGACAAACATTGGAATGAACTGACCAGTGAAACAAACATTGGAATGAACTGACCAGTGAGACACTCTGGAATGAACTGACCAGTGAGACATTCTGGAATGAACTGACCAGTGAGACACTCTGGAATGAACTGACCAGTGAGGCACTCTGGAATGAACTGGCCAGTGAGAGATTCTGGAATGAACTGACCAGTGAGAGATTCTGAAATGAACTGGCCAGTGAGACACTCTGGAATGAACTGACCAGTGAGACATTCTGGAATGAACTGACCAGTGAGACGCTCTGGAATGAACTGACCAGTGAGAAACTCTGGAATGAACTAGCCAGTGAGAGATTCTGGAATGAACTGACCAGTGAGAAACTCTGGAATGAACTGGCCAGTGAGAGGTTCTGGAATGAACTGACCAGTGAGACACTCTGGAATGAACTGACCAGTGAGACACTCTGGAATGAACTGACCAGTGAGGCGCTCTGGAATGAACTGACCAGTGAGACACTCTGGAATGAACTGGCCAGTGAGAGATTCTGGAATGAACTGACCAGTGAGAAACTCTGGAATGAACTGGCCATGAGAGATTCTGGAATGAACTGACCAGTGAGACACTCTGGAATGAACTGACCAGTGAGACACTCTGGGATGAACTGACCAGTGAGGCGCTCTGGAATGAACTGACCAGTGAGACACTCTGGAATGAACTAACCAGTGAGACACTCTGGAATGAACTGACCAGTGAGACACTCTGGAATGAACTGACCAGTGAGACACTCTGGAATGAACTGACCAGTGAGACACTCTGGAATGAACTGACCAGTGAGGCGCTCTGGAATGAACTGACCAGTGAGACACTCTGGAATGAATTGACCAGTGAGGCGCTCTGGAATGAACTGACCAGTGAGGCGCTCTGGAATGAACTGACCAGTGAGACACTCTGGAATGAACTGACCAGTGAGGCGCTCTGGAATGAACTGACCAGTGAGGCGCTCTGGAATAAACTGACCAGTGAGGCGCTCTGGAATGAACTGATCAGTGAGACACTCTGGAATGAACTGACCAGTGAGGCGCTCTGGAATGAACTGATCAGTGAGACACTCTGGAATGAACTGACCAGTGAGGCACTCTGGAATGAACTGATCAGTGAGACACTCTGGAATGAACTGACCAGTGAGGCGCTCTGGAATGAACTGACCAGTGAGGCGCTCTGGAATGAACTGACCAGTGAGGAGCTCTGGAATGAACTGACCATTGAGGCGCTCAGGAATGAACTGACCAGTGAGACGCTCTGGAATGAACTGACCAGTGAGACACTCTGGAATGAACTGACCAGTGAGACACTCTGGAATGAACTGACCAGTGAGACACTCTGGAATGAACTGACCAGTGAGGCACTCTGGAATGAACTGACCAGTGAGGCGCTCTGGAATGAACTGACCAGTGAGACACTCTGGAATGAACTGACCAGTGAGACACTCTGGAATGAACTGACCAGTGAGACACTCTGGAATGAACTGACCAGTGAGACACTCTGGAATGAACTGACCAGTGAGGCGCTCTGGAATGAACTGACCAGTGAGACACTCTGGAATGAACTGACCAGTGAGGCGCTCTGGAATGAACTGACCAGTGAGACACTCTGGAATGAACTGACCAGTGAGACACTCTGGAATGAACTGACCAGTGAGACACTCTGGAATGAACTGACCAGTGAGACACTCTGGAATGAACTGACCAGTGAGGCGCTCTGGAATGAACTGACCAGTGAGACACTCTGGAATGAACTGACCAGTGAGACACTATGGAATGAACTGACCAGTGAGACACTCTGGAATGAACTGACCAGTGAGGCGCTCTGGAATGAACTGATCAGTGAGACACTCTGGAATGAACTGACCAGTGAGACACTCTGGAATGAACTGACCAGTGAGACACTCTGGAATGAACTGACCAGTGAGGCGCTCTGGAATGAACTGACCAGTGAGACACTCTGGAATGAACTGACCAGTGAGGCGCTCTGGAATGAACTGACCAGTGAGGCGCTCTGGAATGAACTGACCAGTGAGACACTCTGGAATGAACTGACCAGTGAGGCGCTCTGGAATAAACTGACCAGTGAGGCGCTCTGGAATGAACTGATCAGTGAGACACTCTGGAATGAACTGACCAGTGTGGAGCTCTGTAATGAACTGATCAGTGAAACACTCTGGAATGAACTGACCAGTGAGGCGCTCTGGAATGAACTGATCAGTGAGACACTCTGGAATGAACTGACCAGTGAGGCGCTCTGGAATGAACTGACCAGTGAGGCGCTCTGGAATGAACTGACCAGTGAGGCGCTCTGGAATGAACTGACCAGTGAGGCGCTCTGGAATGAACTGACCAGTGAGACGCTCTGGAATGAACTGACCAGTGAGACACTCTGGAATGAACTGACCAGTGAGACACTCTGGAATGAACTGACCAGTGAGACACTCTGGAATGAACTGACCAGTGAGGCACTCTGGAATGAACTGACCAGTGAGGCGCTCTGGAATGAACTGACCAGTGAGACACTCTGGAATGAACTGACCAGTGAGACACTCTGGAATGAACTGACCAGTGAGACACTCTGGAATGAACTGACCAGTGAGACACTCTGGAATGAACTGACCAGTGAGGCGCTCTGGAATGAACTGACCAGTGAGGCGCTCTGGAATGAACTGACCATTGAGGCGCTCTGGAATGAACTGACCAGTGAGACGCTCTGGAATGAACTGACCAGTGAGACACTCTGGAATGAACTGACCAGTGAGACACTCTGGAATGAACTGACCAGTGAGACACTCTGGAATGAACTGACCAGTGAGGCACTCTGGAATGAACTGACCAGTGAGGCGCTCTGGAATGAACTGACCAGTGAGACACTCTGGAATGAACTGACCAGTGAGACACTCTGGAATGAACTGACCAGTGAGACACTCTGGAATGAACTGACCAGTGAGACACTCTGGAATGAACTGACCAGTGAGGCGCTCTGGAATGAACTGACCAGTGAGACACTCTGGAATGAACTGACCAGTGAGACACTCTGGAATGAACTGACCAGTGAGACACTCTGGAATGAACTGACCAGTGAGGCGCTCTGGAATGAACTGACCAGTGAGACACTCTGGAATGAACTGACCAGTGAGACACTATGGAATGAACTGACCAGTGAGACACTCTGGAATGAACTGACCAGTGAGGCGCTCTGGAATGAACTGATCAGTGAGACACTCTGGAATGAACTGACCAGTGAGACACTCTGGAATGAACTGACCAGTGAGACACTCTGGAATGAACTGACCAGTGAGGCGCTCTGGAATGAACTGACCAGTGAGACACTCTGGAATGAACTGACCAGTGAGGCGCTCTGGAATGAACTGACCAGTGAGGCGCTCTGGAATGAACTGACCAGTGAGACACTCTGGAATGAACTGACCAGTGAGGCGCTCTGGAATAAACTGACCAGTGAGGCGCTCTGGAATGAACTGATCAGTGAGACACTCTGGAATGAACTGACCAGTGTGGAGCTCTGTAATGAACTGATCAGTGAAACACTCTGGAATGAACTGACCAGTGAGGCGCTCTGGAATGAACTGATCAGTGAGACACTCTGGAATGAACTGACCAGTGAGGCGCTCTGGAATGAACTGACCAGTGAGGCGCTCTGGAATGAACTGACCAGTGAGGCGCTCTGGAATGAACTGACCATTGAGGCGCTCTGGAATGAACTGACCAGTGAGACGCTCTGGAATGAACTGACCAGTGAGACACTCTGGAATGAACTGACCAGTGAGACACTCTGGAATGAACTGACCAGTGAGACACTCTGGAATGAACTGACCAGTGAGGCACTCTGGAATGAACTGGCCAGTGAGAGATTCTGGAATGAACTGACCAGTGAGAGATTCTGGAATGAACTGACCAGTGAGACACTCTGGAATGAACTGACCAGTGAGACACTCTGGAATGAACTGACCAGTGAGGTGCTCTGGAATGAACTGACCAGTGAGAAACTCTGGAATGAACTGGCCAGTTAGAGATTCTGGAATGAACTGACCAGTGAGACACTCTGGAATGAACTGACCAGTGAGACGCTCTGGAATGAACTGACCAGTGAGACACTCTGGAATGAACTGACCAGTGAGGCGCTCTGGAATGAACTGACCAGTGAGACACTGGAATGAACTGACCAATGAGGCGCTCTGGAATGAACTGACCAGTGAGACACTCTGGAATGAACTGACCAGTGAGACACTCTGGAATGAACTGACCAGTGAGACACTCTGGAATGAACTGACCAGTGAGACACTCTGGAATGAACTGACCAGTGAGACACTCTGGAATGAACTGACCAGTGAGACACTCTGGAATGAACTGACCAGTGAGACACTCTGGAATGAACTGACCAGTGAGACACTCTGGAATGAACTGGCCAGTGAGAGATTCTGGAATGAACTGACCATTGAGAAACTCTGGAATGAACTGGCCAGTGAGAGATTCTGGAATGAACTGACCAGTGAGACACTCTGGAATGAACTGACCAGTGAGACACTCTGGAATGAACTGACCAGTGAGGCGCTCTGGAATGAACTGACCAGTGAGAAACTCTGGAATGAACTGGCCAGTTAGAGATTCTGGAATGAACTGACCAGTGAGACACTCTGGAATGAACTGACCAGTGAGGCACTCTGGAATGAACTGACCAGTGAGGCGCTCTGGAATGAACTGACCAGTGAGACACTCTGGAATGAACTGACCAGTGAGACACTCTGGAATGAACTGACCAGTGAGACACTCTGGAATGAACTGACCAGTGAGACACTCTGGAATGAACTGACCAGTGAGACACTCTGGAATGAACTGACCAGTGAGACACTCTGGAATGAACTGACCAGTGAGACACTCTGGAATGAACTGACCAGTGAGACACTCTGGAATGAACTGACCAGTGAGACACTCTGGAATGAACTGACCAGTGAGACACTCTGGAATGAACTGACCAGTGAGACACTCTGGAATGAACTGACCAGTGAGACACTCTGGAATGAACTTACCTGTGAGACATAAGAATATGTATAAGAAATAAGTAACACTGCAGCAAACCTACTGGCCCATGCGAGGCAGGTCCAAGTCGCCTACCAGCTTATGTCACTGACCCATCCTAGTCAGGTCAAGGTCACACCCACTTAAGGAAGGAGCACGGCATCGGACCTGCTAGCACCAGCCAGTCAGGTCCAACTCACACCCACCCTTACCCACTAATGTATTTATCTAACCTATTTTTAAAATTACACAACGTCTTAGCTTCTATGACGGTACTCAGGAGTTTGTTCCAATCATCCACAACTCTATTACCAAACCAGTGCTTTCCTATATCCTTCCTGAATCTGAATTTTTCCAACTTAAAACCATTGCTGCGAGTCCTGTCTAGGCTACATATTTTTAGTACGCTATTTACATCTCCTTTATTTATTTCTGTTTTCCATTTATAAACCTCAATCATATCCCCCCTAATTCTACTCCTTTCTAGGGAAGATTTCTGATACATGGGATCAACTTTGTCATCCTTCTCTGTACGTTTTCCAGAGCATTTATATCCATTCTGTAATACTGTGACTGTTACAGCCCCCTGCCAAACTAGCGGTTAAATAGTTAACCTGCCGGCCGGCAGTACCACTGGGTACGTCATCAAACCCATTGTGTGGGACTGCTGAGCCGGCCTTAGAGCAGTAAGTACCTGAACACCTCACGGTACGCACAGCAGCAGTAATTACCAGAACTCCTTACAGTATAGATCTACTGGCAGTAGAGAGTATTATTCTCCTGCCCATCTTTTGGTTTGTAGATGAATGGTTCAGAGAACCGACATGTTGATAAATTAGACACATGTGCAACTCTTGGGTATCTTTATTGATGGATTGATGGACTGAACACACCGACTCAAGGTTGAGGGACTGATTACCTCATTCTCCTCCTGTTCTTCAAGTTTCTCCTATGTATGGACTGATGAAGCCACTGTGTGGCGAAACGTTTCCTCAATAAAGATACCCAAGAGTTGCACATGTGTCTAATTTACCATCTTTTGGTGTTCTACTGGCTTCTACTGATTTTAGAAGAGCCGCTCACCGCAGCTCACTGAGTCTGATGGCCACAGTTACTTGACGGCCGCACTCGGTGAGCTTGCAGCATGGTGTTCTGCTAGTAATTCATCGGACCACCTTGCGGTGTGTCAATTGGTCTTGAAGGCGGTAGATAGTACTTACCAGACCATCTTACGGTGTAGTTCTACCGGCCTTGGAGAGTATTTACAGGACTAACGGTGATGTCTGTAGACCTACGCTGGTCAACTGTGGGCCGGAGTCATCTGATTCTGTTTTAGTGGGACATTACATGAAGAAAAGGTTGGAGTGTTACACTGAACTGGGCTAGGACCGTAGTGACACTTAGGGAAGTATGACGGAGGGAAGTATGATGGAGTGGAACACTGAGATATGCTACAGGACCGTAGTGGAACACTGAGAAGAAAAGGGTGTCGTGTGACACTGAAGATGGCCTGGTTGTAGTGTACATTGAATAGTATCATGTGACTGGCCTCTCGAAAGACACTACGTCGATAGTGAGTGTCGCAGACACAAGGGTGTCTAAGTGTGACAGTCAAGAAAGGGTGTGGATGACGCAGAGAAAAGGGTGTCGTGTGACACGGAGAGCTGGAGTGTCTGGTGACACAGAAAAGGGTGTCGAGTGACACGGTGGAGAAGGAGCGTCACAACTGGAATAAGTGTCGTGTGAGACACTGAGTTTATCATAATTTATTATACAAATGTTATAATTTATTATTTTAGCATAGATATATTATTTTAAGATGCTAATAATTTATTATTGTAACGTGTATATATATTTTAAATACCTCCTAGACCAAAGACTGATTTTTATATTAAAGATTAATTTATTTTAATGTTGTATTTATGTATCCCGAACTCTTTATTACAAAACTAGAAAAATTACCATCTTTAAAAATCACTTTTTTTTTTGTAATAGTAACCATAACTGAGCAACATAATTTAAAGAGGCCTAACCAAAGATAGAGTTGAAGAACAACCTGAGGACTTCTATTATTTATACTTCTAGATATGAAGCCAAGAATTCTGTTAGCTTTATTGCAAACACTTGAGCACTGTTGTCTTGGTTATAGATTACTGCTAACTAGAACTACTAAATCCTTATCGCAATCAGTAGTATTAAGATCTACAGTATTTAATTTGTGGCATGGTTATTTAGAACTTTGTATTTGTCTATATTAAACTGCGTCTGCCACTACTCCGACCACTGCTTCAGAATGAACTGATCAGTGAGACACACCGGAATGAACTGATCAGTGAGACACTCTGGAATGAACTGATCAGTGAGACACTCTGGAATGAAGTAAACAGTGAGACACAACTGAATGAACTGATCAGTGAGACACACCGGAATGAACTGGCCAGTGCAGGACACCGGAATGAACTGACCAGTGACAGACTTGAAGGAATAAAGCACATTCGGCCATTGCAGGTCAGCTAGCTCGAAGATGCGAGACCAAGCGCTAGAGCTCACCCATTCAAAAAATAAATAAATCATATTGACATAATTGAAAAAAATACACAGACACACACGTACAGACACACACGTACAGACAGACAGACAGACAGACAGACAGACAGACAGACAGACGCACGCACGCACACACGCACACACGCACACACACACGCACACGAAGACAGCGAGTCATGGTACGTGCAGAGGTGTCAGAGTGGGTGCTTGTGACCAGCGGGGTCCCACAGGGGTCAGTCTTAGGACCAGTGCTATTTCTGGTATTTGTGAACGACATGACGGAAGGAATAGACTCTGAGGTGTCCCTGCTTGCAGATGACGTGAAGTTGGTGAGAATTCATTCAGTCGAAGACCAGGCAGAACTACAAAGAGATCTGACCCAGCAATTGGCTCCTGGAGTTCAACCCCACCAAGTGCAAAGTCATGAAGATTGGGGAAGGGCAAAGAAGACCACAGACGGAGTACAGTCTAGGGGTCCAGAGACTACAAACCTCACTCAAGGAAAAAGATCTTGGTGAGTATAACACCAGGCACATCTCCTGAAGAGCACATCAACCAAATAACTGCTGCAACATATGGGCGCCTAGCAAACCTCAGAACAGCATTCCAGCATCTTAATAATGAATCGTTCAGGACCCTGTACACTGTGTACGTTAGGTCCATATTGGAGTATGCGGCACCAGTTTGGAACACACCTAGCCAAGCACGTAAAGAAACTAGAGAAAGTGCAAAGGTTTGCAACAAGACTAGTCCTAGAGCTAAAAGGTATGTCCTACAAGGAGAGGTTAAGGGAAATCAACCTGACGACACTGGAGGACAGGAGAGATAGGGGAGACATGATAACGACTTACAAAATACTGAGAGGAATTGACAAGGTGAACAAAGACAGGATGTTCGAGAGATTGGACACAGCAACAAGGGAAGACAGTTGGAAGTTAAGACACAGATGAATCACAGGGATGTTAGGAAGTATTTCTTCAGCCACAGAGTAGTCAGGAAGTGGAATAGTTTGGGAAGCGATGTAGTGGAGACAGGATCCATACATAGCTTTAAGCAGAGGTATGATAAAGCTCATGGTTCAGGGAGTGACCTAGTAGCGACCAGTGAAGAGGCGGGGCCAGGAGCTTGGACTCGACCCCTGCAACCTCAATTAGGTGAGTACACACACACACACACACACACACACACACACACACACACACACACACACACACACACACACACACACACACACACACACACACACACTGCAACTCAAAAAACAATATCTTATTTTCTCAGAAAATGAGATTTGATTCGAGGAAGTGGAGGATAGCTCCACTTCCTCAAATCAAATGATGTTCACCAGGAAAATTAAAATAGCCACCTTAGCGGAATGGTATAAAAAATGGTAAGTCAGCCTGTGTAGAGTAACATTACCATCAACCAGATTAAACTGGGGGACAATGAGAGAGTTTTTAAATAACACCATTAACGCCAGGAATGAGACTGATGAGAGACAAGCATGAGAGGGAGGGTGATGGAGGGGTGGTGGGAGGAGAGGTCAGGTCATGGAGGGGTGATGGGAAGTCAGGTCAGGTCATCCTGGGTTACCTTCCTAAGCTTGCTAAGCGACGCTGAGAGTAACAAATAAGCTATAAAAATGAAGAGAACAAGAGAAGCAGTACTGCTACTAGCAGTAATACAGCAGCAACAGCAGCAGCAGCAGCAGCAACAACAGCAGCAGCAGCAACAGCAGCAGCAGCAACAACATGAAATGGTTGGTATTGATGTCAGCCTTGACCCCCCGCCCACTAACTTCGGGACACACAACTGTATATGTCTTCTTTGTTATTGTTTTTGTTGCTGATATTGCTCTTGTTGCTCGTATGGTGACTGTAGGTCTTCCTCGAATCCTTCTCCACCCACACATTTGTCCACTGCACTCCCAAGGCTACCCAAGAAGTTGTAAAGTAAAAGGACACAAGTGCAACTAATGTGACATTTTATTGTGGCAACGTTTCGCTCTCCAGGAGCTTTGTCAAACCGATACAAACAGTATATGGACACAAGAAGTTGGTTTCAATACGTCATGAGACGGGTTCTAATCCGTCCCAAGGCGGGACGGATTAGAACCCGTCTTTGAAGCTCCCGAGGTTGTGGCTTCAATGACCATACTTGGCAGATTGTTCCACTCATCTAGCCAATACTTTCCTACATCCTTGCTAAATCTTAATTTGTCGAATGTAAATTTATTATATCGAGTTCTTTCTTGATTAGACGTTTTCTGCAGAGTTCTGTTTAGCAAGGAGAGGAGTTAGATCATCAGCAATGAGAGTTCATTAGCAAGAGTAAGAGAGAGGTCGTCAGAACCGAGAATGCTGTTGGAAGAGGAAGTAGCAGGTCACCAGGAATGACGGTTCTGTAGCAGGAGAAGAGGGAAATCATGAAAAATAACAGTTCTGTACGAAAGAAATAAGTTGGTCACTGGGGACCTGGGTGAAGGCGGAGGTTACATCCAGTCTGGCGAGTTTTGTTTTCGTTTCAGTGCTTGAGTCTGGTTAGTCTCACATCAGTGTATCTTTAAGGTATCTGTGTCGTTTGTATATTTGATAAAATCCAACCCTGGGCGAAACGTAGTGGTTTCTAAGGTTAAGTTGGCAGAGGATCGAGCCTCAAACACTCCTTGCCTTCCCCTCCCACAGGTCTAGTACATTATGAAATACAATTCAAAGTATTTGGCTCACTAGTTTTATGATTACAATGATATCACCGTGCAAGTACAGCCTGTTTAGGTGACTGCAAGCTAGCACCTATAGTCCCTCACCTGTCTTATGTTCTATGTTCCCCGAGGTTAGTACCTGCTGTCCCTCACCTGTCTTGAAGACAGGTACTGTGTTCCCCGAGGTCAGTATTTGCTGTCCCTCACCTCTCATGGGGACAGGTACCGTGTTCCCCGAGGACTGTGTTCCTCTGAGTGTACTATCTTCCGGGTAATATCAGTTTCATTCCTGGAATCAATTCATAAAGTTATACACGTTCTGGACCAGTAACTTCGGACGTTGAATAACCCATGCTGACTTAGCGCTCTTTAGTGAATTTAATTATAATAATTTGTATGTTACCGATAGTCTCCTGCGTCTCGTTTCTTTTCAGTTTCTTGTTTCACTGTTTTGATGTGCTTTATTCTTCCCATTGATGTTATTGTGTCATGTTCAAAGCTGAAATTTTTGTTATTAAGCTTGTAAGGAAGCGCTAAACTCGCGCCTGAGGACTGGGAAGTAATCAGGTTCGATCAGAGGAAAGGTAGAGGACAGCTCCACTTCCCGAGATCAAGAGCTTCCCCTCGCCCGGCACCAGTGGCTTTCAAATATATTTCTCGACTCCCTCACTCAAGGATGTCACACACACACACATAAACACACACACACATACACACACACATAAACACACACACACATAAACACACACACACATAAACACACACACACTCACACACACACACACATACATAAACACACACACACACACACATACATAAAACACACACACACACACACACACACACACATACATAAACACACACACACACATACATACACACACACACACACACACACACACACACACACACACACACACACACACACACACACACACACACAGGTCAAACACTATGGTCTCTGGCATGAAGAATGACCAAAGTGATTCTTACCGACACTAATTAGGGGTAATTTCTGCGACAGGTTGTAGAGTCTTGGCACCTGGCGCGTCCCTCTGCCCTCACCATTACCATGCATATGATCACGCTCAGGGATATTGCCTGGGCAAGGCGGCTGCAACATGGGCAGCTCCCCCCCTCTCTCTCTCTCTCTCTCTCTCTCTCTCTCTCTCTCTCTCTCTCTCTCTCTCTCTCTCTCTCTCTGTATGTTATCTGGCTGATGCTGGAGGTAACGAGGAGAAAAATGTAGGGGAGGAGGAGGAAGGGGAGGGAAGATAAGTAGGAGAGTAGATGAGGAAGCAGAGGGTCCTCTATCAGCCATTGTTTTGATGAATCCCAGGTCGATTATTCATTGGCAATCATATAATTAGCCACCGCCGCCGCTGCTGCCCCCTAGCTGCAGCAGTTCCTAGATTACCACCAAACAAATTAGTCCCCTTAAATTAGCACACTGACTAATAGGCCCTCAGCCCCGCGGCCTCCCCAAACACACTCACTCTTCCCCATCCTTTCTCCCCACCTCCTCCCCATTACACCTCACCTCGTATTCCCCGCGTCTGCGTGCCATTGGTTTGACTTACGACTGCCCACAAGCTCAGACACTCGCCACTCATGAAACGAGAACCTTCGCCCGCTCCCTCACGCCATCGCTCGCGTCTCTTCCGCAGGCGACTGTCGCTCGCGCCTGCGCCATCATTCTGACACGAAGCGAAAACCAGCAGCTGGTTGACCGAGGCGGTGATTACAGCCTCAGCTACTGGGAGTTTCTCAATGGCTCGCATAGGGCCATTCTTTCTCCTCTCTTGTATTTTTTTTTTTTAGAGTTGGAGATGGCGATATATTGGTTAATGCGCGAGTGGTGGACCCCATCGGTGATTTGTGTTCGTGATTCTTCTCGCGCACTTTTGGTGGTCTTTTTGTGCCTTTTCTGGCACGGTTTGGAATTTTCCGAGCCCTGTTCTGTAGCTCACTTCGTTCGCGTTTTGGTTCACTTGTCCGTTGGTTGCAGCAGGCAAGCCGGTTAATTACCCGTCTGGAGGCGATCTCTGTGCTGGTAATTAATGTGTACCGATATCACAGCCAGAGTAAATAACATAAATGGGCTAGATGGGCCGGAGAAAATAACCCACACACACACAATCATCATCTTTGGTGGAGAATGTGGGTGATAGCGGAAGATAAGACAGATTGTGCAAGAACTCTCCTCTGCAGCTGACCTTGTCCTGGTAATTCCAGGTCCCATTTTCTTCTGCAGGTGATGTATGAGGGAGGTGGGGGAGGGAATGTCCTGTGTGTGTGTGTGTGTGAAGAGAGAGATAGCTCAGATTAATGGAACTGAGGATCGCCGTCACGTAGACAGTTCATAAAGCGGAGGGGAACCAGTATCGCCTCTGCTTTGCTACCTGAGTCAACACCACGCAGACACCAGAAACTCGGAGGACGCACAAAATAACAGAGAGTAGTATAATCTCCCGGTAATTAAAGAAGCTGCTGGCGGAGGTGGTATATCAGGGGCAGGACCAACACGCTGCCGGAGGCGACGCTCAGAATCGAGACGCAAAGTTTCGGTCCAACACGACACTCAGCTCTTACACAGTAAGCCGGTCCACTCTGCCAACGGACCGGTCGTTGAAAATGGACCGTTTGTCCCTAATATGTTCTTTCCTGATACCGAATATGATGTCTTATGCAAAAATGCGGTTACAGGGAGACAGCCGATGGGTGTAATTACGATAATTACAGAGAGCGAGACTGCAAAACGCACTTTTATGAAACGCTTCGCTATCCTCACCATAAACCATCGCTCGCTCAACTAAACCTTTCATTACCCACAACAGGAAAAATTGTAAGTATTTGAGAGAGTTTAAACATCAGATTTATAGAGAATGAGCAAATAAAGATGCCAAAAAGAGGGAGATATCTCTCACTGGAGGCACTGAGGCAGAGAGACACGAGACACGGGCTTGTGGCTGAGAGACTTGGATGAGAACCAGACGACAGTGGACGGGGAGAGGTTGGGTGAGGTACTGTATGGCCGCCCTGGGGAGGGGTGCCTGCAGCCGCAGCCGCAGCCGCAGCCGCAGCCGCTACCGTAGCCGCTACCAGACGAAGATAACACCAGCCGCTTGCAGCAGGAGCCGCAGTTCCAACAGGCGTTACCGCAAATAACTGCCACTACAGCCACTACCACATATTACCCCTGCCACTACAGCCACTACCACAGATTACATCTGCCACTACAGCCACTACCACAGATTACATCTGCCACTTCAGCCCTTACCACAGATTACATCTGCCACTACAGCCACTACCACAGATTACCCCTGCCACTACAGCCACTACCACATATTACCCCTGCCACTACAGCCACTACCACAGATTACCCCTGCCACTATAGCCACTACCACATATTACCCCTGCCACTATAGCCACTACCACATATTACCCCTGCCACTACAGCCACTACCACAGATTACCCCTGCCACTACAGCCACTACCACATATTACCCCTGCCACTACAGCCACTACCACAAATTACATCTGCCACTTCAGCCCCTACCACAGATTACATCTGTCACTACAGCCACTACCACATATT
>NC_091315.1:24549724-24574724 GCF_038502225.1 Cherax quadricarinatus
ACCTGTCTACCACAGCACTACATCCTGTCTACCACAACTCTACAACCTGTCTACCACAACTCTACAACCTGTCTACCACAACTTTACAACCTGTCTACCACAACTTTACAACCTGTCTACCACAGCTCTACAACCTGTCTACCACAACTCTACAACCTGTCTACCACAACTTTACAACCTGTCTACCACAACTTTACAACCTGTTTACCACAACTTTACAACCTGTCTACCACAGCTCTACAACCTGTCTACCACAACTTTACAACCTGTCTACCACAACTTTACAACCTGTCTACCACAACTTTACAACCTGTCTACCACAACTTTACAACCTGTCTACCACAACTTTACAACCTGTCTACCACAACTTTACAACCTGTCTACCACAGCACTACATCCTGTCTACCACAACTCTACAACCTGTCTACCACAACTTTACAACCTGTCTACCACAGCACTACATCCTGTCTACCACAACTCTACAACCTGTCTACCACAACTTTACAACCTGTCTACCACAGCACTACATCCTGTCTACCACAACTCTACAACCTGTCTACCACAACTCTACAACCTGTCTACCACAACTTTACAACCTGTCTACCACAACTTTACAACCTGTCTACCACAGCTCTACAACCTGTCTACCACAACTCTACAACCTGTCTACCACAACTTTACAACCTGTCTACCACAACTTTACAACCTGTCTACCACAGCTCTACAACCTGTCTACCACAACTTTACAACCTGTGTACCACAGCACTACATCCTGGCTGCCGCAGCAATAAGCGCTGGACATTACCGCAGCCGCATTGTCCCGCAGGCAGAGGCCCAATAATGTATTTACACCAAGCGGTAAACCTGCATGAGTCAGGAAACAATGCAGGCTTAGTCCTCTGTTCGCAAATCATAGGTGTCGAGCAGCACGCGGGTAATGGAGAATCAGTCAGAGGGTAGCTCCTTTTCCTCGGATCAAAATTCCGGGGATGGGGCTGGGGTTGGAGGGAGGGGAGGTCCGTGGCACGCTCCCCAGGGTACACCTGAGTCTTTGTTCACCTGGTAATTAATGAGGTCTCAGGCAGGTAAGGACTGGACCAGGTAATGAGTGCATTTGTTGCCTGGCTCACCTTGTGTGTGTGTGTGTGTGTGTGTGTGTGTGTGTGTGTGTGTGTGTGTGTGTGTGTGTGTGTGTGTGTGTGTGTGTGTGTGTGTGTGTATGTGTGTGTGTGTACTCACCTATTTGTGGTTGCAGGGGTCGATTCATAGCTCCTGGCCCCGCCTCTTCACCGGTTGCTACTGGGTCCTCTCTCTCCCCGCTCCATGAGCTTTATCATACCTCGTCTTAAAACTATGTATGGTTCCCGCCTCCACTACGTCACTTTCTAGGCTATTCCACTGCCTGACAACTCTATGACTGAAGAAATACTTCCTAACATCCCTTTGACTCATCTGAGTCTTCAACTTCCAATTGTGACCTCTTGTTTCTGGGTCCCCTCCCTGGAACATCCTGTCTTTGTCCACCTTCTCTATTCCGTGCAGTATTTTATATGTCTTTATCATGTCTCCCCTGACCTTCCTGTCCTCCATTGTCGTCAGGCCGATTTCCCTTAATCTTTCTTCATAGGACACTCTCCTTAGCTCTGGAACTAACTTTGTTGTAAACCTTTGCACTTTCTCTAATTTCTTGACGTGCTTGATCAAGTGCGGGTTCCAAACAGGTGCTGCATACTCCAGCATGGGCCTGACGTACACGGTGTAGTGTCTTGAACGATTCCTTGCTAAGGTATCGGAACGCTGTTCTCAGGTTTGCCAGGCGCCCATGTGCTGCAGCAGTTATCTGGTTGATGTGTGCTTCCGGAGACATGCTCAATGTTATACTCACCCCAAGATCTTTCTCCTTGAGCGAAGTTTGCAGTCTTTGGCCACCTAGCCTATACTCCGTCTGCGGTCTTCTGTGCCCTTCCCCTATCTTCATGACTTTGCATTTCGCGGGGTTAAATTCGAGAAGCCAGTAGCTGGACCAGGTGTCCAGTCTGTCCAGGTCTCTTTGAAGTCCTGCCTGATCCTCATCTGATTTAATTCTCCTCATTAACTTCACATCGTCTGCGAACAGGGACACTTCTGAGTCTAACCCTTCCATTATGTCGTTCACATATACCAAAAATAGCACTGGTCCTAGGACCAACCCCTGTGGGACTCCGCTCGTCACAGGTGCCCACTGTGATATCTCATTATGTACCATGACTCGTTGTTGCCTCCCCGTCAGGTATTCTCTGATCCATTGCAATGCCCTTCCTGTTATATGCGCCTGATCCTTTAGCTTCTGCACTAATCTCTCGAGAGGAACTGTGTCAAAGGCCTTCTTGCAGTCCAAGAAGATGCAATCAACCCACCCCTCTCTCTCGTGTCTTACTTCTGTTACTTTATCATAAAACTCTGGAAGGTTTGTGATACAGGATTTGCCTTCCATGAATCCGTGCTGGTTGGCGTTTATACTCTTGTTCCGTTCCAGGTGCTCCACCACTCTCCGCCTGATAATTTTCTGCATGACTTTCCATACAATACACGTCAGAGACACTGGTCTGTAGTTTCGTGCCTCGTTTTAGTCTCTTTTCTTAAATATGTGTGTGTGTGTGTGTGTGTGTGTGTGTGTGTGTGTGTGTGTGTGTGTGTGTGTGTGTGTGTGTGTGTGTGTGTGTGTGTGTGTGTGTGTGCGTGTGTGTGTGAGTGTGTGTGTGTGTGTGTGTGTGTGTACCCTCACCGATTTGTGTTTGCTCCTAGTCACAGCACTTACACTACCTTGGTAACCGACTTTGGGCTTTTCGGGCCATATCATGACTAATCTTGAAGCTGTGTGTCGAGTTCTTCTCCACCACTATGTATTCCAAGTCATTCCAGTTTTCAAGCATCCTGAGACTGCAGAAATATGTTTACATTCCTTGACTCATCTGTCTTTATAGCTGTCACCTGTGTCCCCTTGAGCCTGTCTCTCTTAATTCAAATAGCCTGTCCCTATCTGCCCTGTCACTTCATTTTAAGATTTTTTTTTACGTAGCAATCATATGCCCCCTTGTCCCTCTCTCTGTCATGGTCGTCAGGTTCAGTTCTTCCGTCCTCTTTTAGTAGTGCATTCCTCTCAGTTCTGGTACTACCTTGGTTGCAAACCTTTGGGCCTTTTCTAGTTTCTTCACGTGCTTGACCAGTTGTGGGCTTCATGCTGGGGCCACGAACTCATTGACTGGCCTAATAACATATGTCGTGTAGAAGGTTGTGAAGAATTCTTTATTTAAGTTCCTGAATCCTCTTCTGAGATTTGCTGATCTTGTATATACCACCGCTGATACACAGTTTATTTGCACTTTTAGCGATAGGTTTGGTGTTATATTCACCTCCAGATCAATTTCACTCTCTGAAATTACAGCTGTCTCCGCCTATTCTGTACTCTGTGTCCGGTCTGTCCTCACCTCCACCTGGATTTGTTTGGATTGATTTCGAGAAGCTTCTTATTTGACCACATCTCTATTTTGTTGATGTTTCTCTGGAGTTTATCACCGTCCTCTCCTGCTCTTATTTTTCTTATTGGTTTTTCATCCTCAGCAAACAGTGACACCATAGGATACAGTCAACTCCGGGAATTCATTCTCGTATATGTGGAACAGTAGTTGTCCTAACACTCATCCTTGCGGAACCCCAATTGTCACTCTCTCTCATCCGGATGTCTCATCCCTTACTGTTATTCTCTGCCCTTTCTCATTTAAATACTTCTTGACTTATTTAAATACTCCTTACTTGTTCTTGACCCTGCTTGTTCTTGACCCTGCTTGTTCTTGACCCTGCTTGTTCTTCTAATTTCTGGACCAATCTCTGGTGTGTTACTGTATCAAATGTTTTCCAGCACTCCCAAAAATTGCAATCCACTCAACTGTCTTTCTTGTTTTATTACTGTGACTCTGTCGTAAAATTAAAGCAAATATGCAAGACCAGATTTTTCCATCCCTAAATCCGTGCTGGTTGTCCGTAAAGAATCTTCTCTCTGAAGTTTTCTGGAGAACGTTAGAGATACTGACTTGCATTCCAGGACACTTTGTATTCTCCCCCTTGTCAAAAACTGGAACACCCCATTTGTCATAGGTTAGTTGTCCTGACTGGAGAGTATGTCTGGAGGGTGTTCCGGGGGTCGACGTCCCCCTGGCCCGGTCCATGACCAAGTCTCGAGGTGGATCAAGGCCTAATCAACCAAGTTGCTACTGCTGGTCGCACGTAAATCGACGTACGAACCACAGCCCGGCTGGTCGTGTACTGACATTACATAGGTGCCTGTGACCCATTTTTTTTAATGGGTCACACAGATGTTCTCCTCCTGTCAGTACTCAAGGAGATATGTTGTCTGGTCCCGATGCTTTTGTTGCTTCAAGCTCTTGTAGAAGTCTCAGTACTGATTTTATTGTGTCTACTCTCCAGTACCTGTTGGTCCGTTGTGTCTACTCTCCAGTACCTGCTGGTTCTTTGTGTCTACTCTCCAGTACCTGTTGGTCCGTTGTGTCTACTCTCCAGTACATGGTGGTCCGTTGTGTCTACTCTCCAGTACCTGGTGGTCCGTTGTGTCTACTCTCCAGTACCTGGTGGTCCGTTGTGTCTACTCTCCAGTACCTGGTGGTCCGTTGTGTCTACTCTCCAGTACCTGCTGGTCCGTTGTGTCTACTCTCCAGTACCTGCTGGTTCTTTGTGTCTACTCTCCAGTACCTGTTGGTCCGTTGTGTCTACTCTCCAGTACCTGTTGGTCCGTTGTGTCTACTCTCCAGCACCTGTTGGTCCGTTGTGTCTACTCTCCAGTACCTGTTGGTCCGTTGTGTCTACTCTCCAGCACCTGTTGGTCCGTTGTGTCTACTGTCCAGTACCTGTTGGCCCGTTGTGTCTACTCTCCAGCACCTGTTGGTCCGTTGTGTCTACTCTCCAGTACCTGCTGGTCCGTTGTGTCTACTCTCCAGTACCTGTTGGTCCGTTGTGTCTACTCTCCAGTACCTGTTGGTCCGTTGTGTCTACTCTCCAGTACCTGGTGGTCCGTTGTGTCTTCTCTCCAGTACCTGTTGGTCCGTTGTGTCTACTCTCCAGTACCTGTTGGTCCGTTGTGTCTACTCTCCAGTACCTGGTGGTCCGTTGTGTCTACTCTCCAGTACCTGTTGGTCCATTGTGTCTACTCTCCAGTACCTGTTGGTCCGTTGTGTCTGCTCTCCAGTACCTGCTGGTCCGTTGTGTCTACTCTCCAGTACCTGTTGGTCCGTTGTGTCTACTCTCCAGTACCTGTTGGTCCGTTGTGTCTACTCTCCAGTACCTGTTGGTCCGTTGTGTCTACTCTCCAGTACCTGCTGGTCCGTTGTGTCTACTTTCCAGTACCTGTTGGTCCGTTGTGTCTACTCTCCAGTACCTGCTGGTCCGTTGTGTCTACTCTCCAGTACCTGGTGTTCCGTTGTGTCTACTCTTCAGTACCTGTTGGTCCGTTGTGTCTACTCTCCAGTACCTGTTGGTCCGTTGTGTCTATTCTCCAGCACCTGTTGGTCCGTTGTGTCTACTCTCCAGCACCTGTTGGTCCGTTGTGTCTACTCTCCAGTACCTGCTGGTCCGTTGTGTCTACTCTCCAGTACCTGGTGTTCCGTTGTGTCTACTCTTCAGTACCTGTTGGTCCGTTGTGTCTACTCTCCAGTACCTGTTGGTCCATTGTGTCTACTCTCCAGTACCTGCTGGTCCGTTGTGTCTACTCTCCAGTACCTGGTGTTCCGTTGTGTCTACTCTTCAGTACCTGTTGGTCCGTTGTGTCTACTTTCCAGTACCTGCTGGTCCGTTATGTCTACTCTCCAGTACCTGTTGGTCAGCTAGTCTGCAGTTCCTTCCAGGACAGTCCTCCATTTTGCTGAGTCTTCGGCTAAGAACATCGCACACTTCTCAGCCACCCTCCATCATCGTCTCTTCCTCTTTCCTCGGCTTTATCACTTGCTCCTTCACGGTCATTTCTTTTCTTAGTGTGGCTGTGTTAAGTAACTTGGTTCTGCTTTAACTTATCATTCCGTATCTTTTTCTAGTCTATCTTCCAACTCCCCTTCTTATTCTTGCATATTTATTTCTAGATTTACAGATTGTCTCTCTCTCTCTCTCTCTCTCTCTCTCTCTCTCTCTCTCTCTCTCTCTCTCTCTCTCTCTCTCTCTCTCTCTCTCTCTCTCTCTCAGTTCTCAACTGTATTACTGACTGTCAACCATAAGGAGACTGTCACTTATATTCCTGACAGACAATGGTTTCCCCTCTCAGGTTTCCCCTCCCAGGTTTCCCCTCCCAGGTTTCCCCTCTCAGGTTTCCCCTCTCAGGTTTCTCCTTCCAGGTTTGCCCTCCCAGGTTTCCCCTCCCAGGTTTCCCCTCCCAGGTTTTCCCTCCTAGGCTTTTCCTCCCAGGCTTCCCCTCCCAGGTTTTCCCTCCGAGGTGTTTCCTCCCAGGTTCCCCCTCCCAGGTTTTCCTTCCTAGTTTTTCCTCCCAGGTTCTCCTCCCAGGTTTGCCCCCCAGGTTCTCCTCCCAGGTTTGCCTCCCAGGTTTGCCTCCCAGGTTTGCCTCCCAGGTTTGCCTCTCAGGTTTGCCTCCCAGGTTTGCCTCCCAGGTTTGCCTCCCAGGTTTGCCTCCCAGGTTTGCCTCCCAGGTTTGCCTCCCAGGTTTGCCTCCCAGGTTTGCCTCCCAGGTTTGCCTCCCAGGTTTGCCTCCCAGGTTCGCCTCCCAGGTTCGCCTCCCAGGTTCGCCATAACAGGGAAATGGCGAGGACCCGGAAGTTAGTGCGGAAGTTAGCGGGAAACATAATACATACAGTGATGTATGATAATAGATGTTCCTTTATCTCTGTTCTTCTCTATACTGGTCTTCCTGGTGCATCTCTCTCTCTCTCTCTCTCTCTCTCTCTCTCTCTCTCTCTCTCTCTCTCTCTCTCTCTCTCTCTCTCTCTCTCTCTCTCTCTCCCTCTTCCTCTCTCTCTTACACAGGGTTTTACAAGGTTAGGTTAAGGTTCCTAACTTTATTTACAAACTAAGAGCTGTTACCTACATCAGCTCATTTGAAAGCCTTTCTCTCTCTCTCTCTCCACATCACCTCATCACATATTCATCCCCACACTTTCCCTACACTCCCTCCTATTACTCTGCACTTGGCCCCTCCCCTCCCCTCAACTCTCTCCTGGTTCTCCGTGAACCAGGAAGTATACACACACACACACACACACACACACACACACACACACACATACACATACACACACACTGCACAAGGTCCGCCTCATCACACCGGAAGGAAGAGCACAGGTAAGAGGCAGACAGGTATCTCCCTCCGCCGCAGTGCACTACCGTCTCTCGCACCAGTCGCAACACCCTCCAGCGGAGATTAACTCTCAGCTTCTGGTCCTGCCTCTTATTTGGTTGTTACCCTGGGTGCTGGTGCAATATTACCTTAGCTGAGGAAATTCTGACTGAGTGTATTATGACTTGGTGTCAAATAAACAGGAGACCATAGAACTGGCTTCAGTATTCCAGCTACAAGTGGTGAACAATTGACTTTGCTGTGCCGTCCCAGATTGGTGAACAATTGGCTTCAGTCTTCCATCCCAGAGTGATGAACAATTGGCTTCAGTCTTCCATCCCAGAGTGGTGAACAATTGGCTTCAGTCTTCCATCCCAGAGTGGTGAACAATTGGCTTCAGTCTTCCATCCCAGAGTGGTGAACAATTGGCTTCAGTCTTCCATCCCAGAGTGGTGAACAATTGGCTTCAATCTTCCATCCCAGAGTGGTGAACAATTGGCTTTGCTGTGCCAGCCCAGAGTAGTGAACAATTAAGCCTTATCTATTTTTTTTTTTGTCCTACAATAAGCTCTCCGTCGTTCTTCTTGAAGGTTGTCAGCGACGCATCAAGATGACAGGTCAATAGAGGGCAGAGCAGGTCCCGGGTAGGAGACCAGAACAAAGCTATACCACAGGTCACCGTAGATCTCAGGTCTTCAGTACACATACACATTTATTTCTCACAGACCTTCAAGAGTTTGTCCTGGACCTTCAAGAGTTACTACTGGGCCTTCATGAGAGTCTCTTAGACCTTCATGAGCTTCCAAGAGTGTCTCTTGGACCTTCTAATTTATTAAAGACTAAGTCTTTTCCAGAGACTCTTCTTCAGAAGATGAGGACGAAGAGGAACTCGAAGTGGATTTTTCACCTGCTGTGGACCTTCTCTCTTCACGCAGCGTCCTTGCAAGAGGTGAGTTGCGGGGTACAGGTGTGTAGTATTGTTGTAGTAAACTGGTGTATTTCAAATGTTCTTCAAATAAAACAAAAGAAGATCTTCCGTAATTTCCACATGATAAACTTCTTACTGGCTATAAAATTAAGTCCCGTCCCCCCCAAAAAAAATACAGCAGTTGACGTTTTTTCCGTATATGTTTTATTTTTAACATGTTTAATTAGATCATCGTAACTTGCGTTTTAAATTATTAACAGTTCATTACAGACCCATCCTAGTTTACTGTAACTATAGTTTAACATTGGTATTGCTTGGGTAAAAATATCTTTCATATCTTAGTATTTTGAAAGCCTCTTCTTCCCCCCCCCCCTCTTCAGTTTTAATAATGTCAATATTTTTGTTTACATCTCTTTTATCTGAATGGTCGTGTCCCACCAAGGCTGGATGACCCAAAGAAGCAAACACATTCACCATCATTCAGTCTATCCCAGGGGTGCAATTGAGACTCCAGCGATGGAAATCTTCCTGAGCAACAAGGCAAGAAACTCACCAGAGGCAGGAGGTGATTAACCACCGTTACTGAGTCGAGTACTCTTGAGAGTCTCTGACAGAGATGAAGGGAGTGTGGAGTGTCTTAGTGTGTATAAGCTGACAGTTTCTGTAAAGCACTTTTATAGGGACTTATGTACTCGTGACTGATGGTGTTCTAATGACTCACAAAATCGTAGTGACACGATGACGGCTTTGAGGGGACTTGAGCTAGAGTTCGTCACGGCCACGCTGGCGGGAGATTCGTGTGTAAAAACATGCATTTGTGGTCACAGTGGTGCCTATTGAAACCTTCCTATCGTGTATAAATATACCTAGTTGGGTGAATCTTACTGTTTCCAGCTAGCCCAGTGGCTAGCGAGTCGGTCTGGAGTTTCACGACTTTAATTAACCGCGGGTTCAAGCCCCGCCCGTGGTATGGTTTGATGGTGTTATAGTAACATGCAGCATTAATTATCGTGTAGTTGATAAGCGCGAAACCTAATTATTAATATTATTATTATTATTATAATAAGGAGAGATAAACCCGTAGCGATTATACAGCGTCTATGACGGGAGGATGGAAGACATTCAGGCTGAGTTGTAATAATGTTGGTAGAATTACCGACAATATGTAAAGTAAAAGGACACAAGTGCAACTAATGTGGCATTTTATTGTGGCAACGTTTCGCTCTCCAACGTTTCGGCTTGACAAAGCTCCTGGAGAGCAAAACGTTGCCACAATAAAATGCCACATTAGTTGCACTTGTGTCCTTTTACTTTACAGGGTCAAATCAGGGAACTGGAGCACAGATCCCATTCCCTGGGTAAAACCTAATAAGTAAATTATCCAGTCTCACCTAGAAGAGAATGCTCACTCTTTATTGATCTTCTACTTATTGGAAATAAACAGTGAAATAAGGAAGACGACGAAGACTCCGAGAGAGAGAGAGTGGAGCACCATCCTGAGCGCTCAACCCACTGAGGCTCCGAGAGAGAGTGGAACACCAGCCTGAGCGCCCAACCCACTGAGGCTCCGAGAGTGGAGCACCATCCTGAGCGCTCAACCCACTGAGGCTCCGAGAGAGAGTGGAGCACCATCCTGAGCGCTCAACCCACTGAGGCTCCGAGAGAGAGTGGAACACCAGCCTGAGCGCCCAACCCACTGAGGCTCCGAGAGTGGAGCACCATCCTGAGCGCTCAACCCACTGAGGCTCCGAGAGAGAGTGGAACACCATCCTGAGCGCTCAACTCACTGAGGCTCCGAGAGAGAGTGGAACACCATCCTGAGCGCTCAACCCACTGAGGCTCCGAGAGAGAGTGGAGCACCATCCTGAGCGCTCAACCCACTGAGGCTCCGAGAGAGAGTGGAGCACCATCCTGAGCGCTCAACCCACTGAGGCTCCGAGAGAGAGTGGAGCACCATCCTGAGCGCTCAACCCACTGAGGCTCCGAGAGAGTGGAACACCAGCCTGAGCGCTCAACCCACTGAGGCTCCGAGAGAGAGAGGACCACCATCCTGAGCGCTCAACCCACTGAGGCTCCGAGAGAGAGAGGAGCACCATCCTGAGCGCTCAACCCACTGAGGCTCCGAGAGAGTGGAACACCAGCCTGAGCGCTCAACCCACTGAGGCTCCGAGAGAGAGAGGAGCACCATCCTGAGCGCTCAACCCACTGAGGCTCCGAGAGAGAGTGGAGCACCATCCTGAGCGCTCAACCCACTGAGGCTCCGAGAGAGAGTGGAGCACCATCCTGAGCGCTCAACCCACTGAGGCTCCGAGAGAGAGTGGAACACCATCCTGAGCGCTCAACCCACTGAGGCTCCGAGAGAGTGGAACACCATCCTGAGCGCTCAACCCACTGAGACTCCGAGAGAGAGTGGAGCACCATCCTGAGCGCTCAACCCACTGAGACTCCGAGATAGAGTGGAACACCAGCCTCAGCGCTCAACCCACTGAGGCTCCGAGAGAGTGGAGCACCATCCTGAGCGCTCAACCCACTGAGGATAAGAAAAAAGCGCTGGGAGAATTCAAAGTGCAAATTAAAAAATCATAGATGCAAAATTTAGGAGCACAAAGATTTTGAAAAAAAAAGAACTGCAAGATGAACCCAAACCAGAGAACTAATATGGCAGGTGACAAAGATCCCGACTGATCTTACAATTCTCAATTCCACCGATGGCCTATCTCTCTCTCTCACCAGTACCTTATACGTTACTAATTTTCCCACACAAAGATGCGCGTTGGCGTTGATAGTATGGGGTGCGCAGCAGCATCCACCTGACATCACACATCACAAACACAGGAAGCCAAGCTTTTGTTTATGTCGTGTTTTAAGACAATAGCAACACCGTGTATCCAGGACACCAGGAAACACACCGGCACACAAAGCTGACAGCTGCAATGCTGCTGTTGACCTAGTACCCCATTGTTGCAACTTGCAGTGCTTCGTTGATTAATTGGGCGACCAGTCCCATGCGGGTTGGCACCACTAAAACATATACTTCGTGAGGATATTTTGTGAGTGACTTTGGAAACTGGTGTTCTGAGTGATGTAAAATTTAGAGTTTTTTTTACGATTCTCTCTCTCTCTCTCTCTCTCTCTCTCTCTCTCTCTCTCATTGCTTCTGTTGATTTCATTCTCTCTGTTACTACCTCACTCTATCATTGCGTCTTTCTCTCTCTCTGCTTCAGTATTTCTGGTGTAGTCTCTGTGTCTGGCTCTATCTAGCTGTTGGTGATACATTTAAATTAATTTTGGAGTGAAGACGTGTTCGTAGATGTGAGATTTTGGGTTGAGGTGAAAAAGGTGGTTGAAACAGAAGTTTCCTAGCAAGAGCCCAAATAAAAATCCAAACACATCACACCTTGCAGTACTCTGGCACTGATTCAGTCACTTCCGAACACTTCTCCATAAAGGTCATCATTCGGTAGCTGAGTGGAACTTGCCAGAGATTACTAATGTTTGTGTAATGCCAAGACACAAATACTCAGTTCAAGACACTATTGAAGAAATGTATCGCTACGAGCGGCTGCTTCATTCCTGAAGAAGCCACTTGTGGCGGAACGTTTCCTCAGTAGATGTTTCGAACGGTGTATGTGTGTCTTAACATACACACTGTTCTGATCTCCATGCCTCTCCAGTCATTGTCAAGAATCACCAGTACCATTCTCGGTCACAGGAGCCAGAAATAACAAGTGAGACTGGACAACTGATTTTGCATTAACAAATGGAGAGGTTCGTCCAGTAACTGGTGCCACATAGTGGCATTAGTTACTTGATCAGTTAATGGTTCATTCAGTGACTGATGCCGCTTGGTGGAATCAGTCACAGGATGAACCTTTACGAAATCCAACTCAACAACCAAACTCTTTTCGAAAACCAAGCAGCAGCGAGTGACACTAAGCAATGATGCTGTCAAATATATAATATTTTCTTAGTTTTACCTGTAACGGACACTTGGTTACTGCCTTACTTGACTTGCGGCTAAATTTATCTCTTTCCACAGAGAGTGACTCTTGCTGTGTCCTGGTCACAAGTGGCAGATACGGGCCAGTACTGATGTTACTGATGTTATATGGTAAATGCATTCACGTCGCAATCCTGGGCTCACGCTATACCATCCACACAGTCTTCATTATGTTCAGGAATTTCAGAATGATCTATACCTCCTCTTGTGTCATCTCCTGTACCTCTAACACCATTTGGATCCGTAACATGCATCTTGGCAGGAAAATTGTCTATAATTATGCTAAATTTCTTTGAGTCCCAGCGAGAGATGGCTAGCGATGTTCTCTTCTGTATATACAATAAGATGACCTATTCTCTCCCTCTTATGGGAGGTTCCTTGACGCTGGTGAGAGGCTCTTCATTTAGGGAATTGGATCTGTTCTCCGGTTCCTTGAATTGAGTCTGAATACCTTCTACCCCCTTCCCCCACTGGCGCTATATAATCCCTATGGGTTTAGCGCTCCCTTATGATTCATATTAATAATAATAATAATTGCCTTTTCCCTAGTATTTTCCTGCTCGTTTGTCGTGATTATGTGAGTTTGCGTTATTCAGCAGTATTGTAACGTGACACCTGCTTCCGGCACCTTCGTTCGTGTGTCATGGAAGTGTCTGCTCAGGGTCTGTTGGAACAGTTGCTTCAGGGTGACTCACAGGCACACGCACACGCATGACGTATCTTCACTTGCAACGAACACACGAATCTATTACTATTCATCTGCACATAATGCTGCGCAATGTTTATATTTCTCACCTAGAATAAAACTTCTGATGCATAGTGTTTATTTCCCTTATATGTCACCTTCTTTCAACTGCGCAATGTTCACTTCACTCCTCTGTGATCTTACTTTTGTAGCATCTACATTCTTGTGATTTTGTTTCCTCTCCTCCAGACGAAGGAGCCGCTCACCGCCGAGCAGGACGCCGCCGACGGTCACACCCGTCAACTCATCGTCAACTCGCCGTGTCTTCCTTGCTTCAGGGAGCAAAACGTCGGCTGCAGGAGAGTCTTCGGCTGCATAGTCAACAGCGACAATTCTATCTCCTCCATCTTCTTCTCTTTATCTTCCCTAGTTGGCAGCGAAGACTCGGGAAGGAAATTCGAGGATGCTCGCGCGGCGGTCCCTGCCGAGGTATCGCCATGCCTTCCTTGTCATTACAGGGACTGGCACGACCGCTGTCGCAAGATCAGAGGGTGTGTCTACCCTGTTTCAGCTGAGGCTGAGGTCGCGACAACTTTCCTTCTGGAGTCTGAAACCGTGTTTGTTCCTGAAGACGACGTCGGAGGGGAAGAGGCAGCCTCTGCTTTAGACACCGTCGAGGGTGTTCCAGTAGCAGAATCAGGAGAGCAGCTTGAACCCACTGATCCATTTGAACCTTTTGAGGATCGAACAGGGGTTCTTGAGGAGTCTTCAGCAAGCGAGTCAGTTTTCAGCTCGATGGACAAGTACAACGAAAAGCCCCCCACTCGATTTTCACTCTTCGATGTGTCATTGATCAGGGCCTTAGCACCAAAGACATCACTGGTAAAGAATATGTCTCCCTCCGATGATGTCAGTGATCAAGCCAGTATTGCCTAGTTATCGGCTGACACCCCGACTACAACTTAAAATCATCCAGGGTCCTTGCAAGGCATGGAACGGACAGGACTCACCCCATAGCAAGTCAATCCTGAGACTAGCATTGATAATGACATTGAGGAGACTTGAGCTAGACCAACTCGTTGACGTTTTACCGTGAGATTGGACCATAAAACCCTTCATTTGTGGACACAGTGGACTCCATGCTAACCTCTCTAACATACAGAAAGATACATAGTAGGGTAGGTTTTATCAAGCCGGCGTGATCCAGTGAATATAGCAAAGGCCTGCTAGTTTTAAGACCGGCTCCATATAGGTTTCGTGTTGTTATTGCATTGTAAGGGTTACGACGGCTCATGCTCTATGAATCTTGCTCCCAGAAACCTATCTGGAGTCTACCTGGAGCGTGTTCCGGGGGGAGTCTACGCCCCCGTAGCCCAGTCCTCGACAAGGCCTCCCGGTAGATCAGGGCCTGCTCAACAAGACTGTTACTGCTGGCCGCACGTAGTCCAACGTACAAACCAGAGCCTGGCTGATCGGGTACTGACTTTAGGTATGTGTCCAACTCCCTCTTGAAGGCAGCCAGACGCCTGGTATGGGTTTCAATCCCGCGCGATCACCAAATCATTCTCAACTACATTGTTCAATTTTCAACAATCATCACTCACAATACCAACAACCTGCAACATAAACACTATTATTACCTCAATATATGTTGTATAACAATAAACATTATAATTTAAAACACTTCGGAAAACATTTTCCATAAAAACACTTTTGTTTTTATTTAGCACCTGTATCATTATTTTTAAGCTGACCTTTGTTTTGTAAATGTACCTTTGTAATTACTGCTCCTTTGTAATTATTATCCTACGTGTGTGTACATGTGACTCTGTAATAAAGTATTATTATTCACGTGTGTCAATAATTGTAATGATATTAATGTTTATACTGTGTAGCAGGTGTTAATAATGTTTATACTGTGTAGCAGGTGTTAATAATGTTTATACTGTGTAGCAGGTGTTAATAATGTTTATACTGTGTAGCAGGTGTTAATAATGTTTATACTGTGTAGCAGGTGTTAATAATGTTTATACTGTGTAGCAGGTGTTAATAATGTTTATACTGTGTAGCAGGTGTTAATAATGCTTTTAGTGCTTTAGTAGTATTATTAAAATAATAATAATAATTATAATACTACTACTACTACTACTACTAATAATAATAATAATAATATTATTATTATTATTATTATTATTATTATTATTATCATTATTATTATTATTATATTTCTATTGTACTCAATCCTTTCTCTCCTTTCTTTCCCCTCTGTCTGTGCCTTTTCTTGTTTTATATTTTTTCCTCTTTTATCCTCTTCCTCCTCCTCCTCCTCCTCCTCTTCTTCCTCCTCCTCTTCCTCCTCCTCCTCCTCCTCTTCCTCCTCCTCTTCCTCCTCCTACCATCTGAGACACCAGCCACGCCTCCTACTTGTCTTCGTGATCCCAACTATCATCTCCTCTCAAGCCACTCCCCAAAAGCCTTCCTGCCCCCTCACCCCTCCCCTCACCCCTCCCCTCACTCCTCCCTTCACCCCTCCCCTCGCTCCTCCCCTCACTCCTCCCCTCACCCCTCCCCTCACTCCTCCCCTCATGATAGCATCAACATGGCTGCTCGGCACCGTATTGTTCTCCTGTGGTTTGCTTATTGTCAGCTCTCTATTGGCAACCTGGAGTGAGTGCTTCTTTACTGGGAGGAGGGAGGAGGATGAGGGAGGGGAGGAGAGGACGGGAGGAGAGAAGAGGAGAAAGATAGATCGGTGGGAAGGGAGGGACAAAGAGAAGGATGGGACTGAGGTAGAAAGGGAGAGAAGAACGCTGGAAGGGAAGGAGGGAGGAAAGAGGGAAGAGAAGAATGCTGGAAGACAGGTAGAAAGAGATGAAAGGAGAGAAAACGAGGAAAAACACAATGGGAATTCACGGGAAACACATATAAAAGTGCATTATCAGAATAGCAAACCTAACTCCACTTTAATACGTTCACTTTCCTACGATGTTCCTAGCATCAATTTCACGTCTGCTGTAACTCTGTAAGTATTTGTAGAAGTCCTAGGGACTTCTACCTGGAGGGTATTCCGAGGATTAACGCCACCGCGGTCCGGTCCATGACCAGGCCTCCCGGTGCATCACGGCCTGATCAACCAGGCTGTTGCTGCTGACCGCACGTAGTCCAACGTACGAGCCACAGTCCGGCTGATCCAGCACCGACTTTAGGTATCTGTCCAGCTCCCTCTTGAAGACAATCAGGGGTCTACTGGTAATGTCCCTTATTGCTGGTGGGAGGCTGTTGAACAGTCTTGGGCCCCGGACACTTTTTGTGTTTTCTCTTAGTGTACCAGTGACGCCCCTACTCTTCACTGGGGTATGTTGCATCGCCTGCCAAATCTTTTGCTTTCGTATCGAGTGATTTCTGTGTGCACATTAGGGACCAGTCCCTCCAGAATCTTCCAGGTGTAGATTATACTATATCTCTCTCGCCTGCGCTCCAGTGAGTAAAGTCAAGTGCTTCCAGGCGCTCCCAGTAGTTAAGGTGTTTGATGGAACTTATACGCTCTCTAGATCTGCAATTTCACCTGCCTTGGCTGGGGATGTTAATGTACAGCAGTATTCCAGCACAGAGAGAACAAGTGATTTAAAAAGGAACAATCATTGGCTTAGCATCTCTTGTCTTGAACGTTCTCATTATCCATTTTATCATTTTCTTTGCAGTTATGATCGTGGCACTGTTGTGATTCTTGAAAGTGAGATCCTCAGACATTACCACTCCCAGATCTCTCACATTATTTTTCCGCTATATTGTATGATCAGAGTTTATAATATACTCAGTTCTAGTTATTATCTCCTCCAGTTTTTATAACAGAGTAGTTGAAATTTGTCTTCATTGAACATTATATTGTTTTTCGTTGTCCATTAAAAAACCTGGTTTATATATAACTTCTTAAAGGTTAACAACATCCTCAATAGATGATAGTCTCTACCTTATTTCCCACTCTAGTTAAATGTTAGGTAGGAGAAACTCATGGCTGTCTTACGAGGAGTGTCACCAGTAACTAGGAATGTTGAGGGTGTGACTTTGACTCTTATACACACAGTGTTTACATTATATTTTAATTATCCTATATACTTTTGCTGGCTTTCCAACTGGTTAAGATAAGATCTTGTTCGGTTTTTTAAACCCAGAGGGTTAGCCAACCAGGACAACCCAAGAAAGTCAGTGCGTCATCGAGGACGCACTGACATTCCGATTATGGTCCTTCAGTCTTGTCCCCCAGGATGCCACCCACACCAGTCAACTAGCACCCAGGTACCTATTTGCTAAGGAAACAGAGACAGCAGACGTAAGAAAACAAGCCCAAAGTTTCCATCCTGCGGGGAACTGAACCACGGACACTCAGTGTGTGAGGCGAGAGCATTGTCCACCATACCACGGGACACAAGAAACCATACCCCCGGCCGGGATTGAACCCGCGGTCATAGAGTCTCAAAACTCCAGCCGGTCGCGTTAGCCACTAGATTGGGCTACCAGCCTTCTGTGATTATTATAAACAATCTTGCTGATTATACTTCCCGTGTATTACTGTATCCATGTTGTGGACGATAATGACTTATCAGTTATGTTTCAATAATTGACCATTTACTTTAAATATTATTAATATTCTTAGTATTCTTAGTTGTAGGATGATAGCCCAGACAGACGTCCGCATCGGTTATTGTGACGACTCGAGAAATTACTTGGACGTCTAATGTACTGAACCCATTAAGTCATTTGCTGTTGGCAGGTGTGGTTAGTGAATAATGCTTAATTACCTGCAAACCTGCCGTGGTTATCATGTGTGTGTGTGTGTGTGTGTGTGTGTGTGTGTGTGTGTGTGTGTGTGTGTGTCTGTGTAAGTACCAAACCCTCGGCCACCACCACCACAGAACACACAACGAGCATCACATCACTCCAACAAAGGGAGATCAGACTCTCCTCCGGGATTCACAAAAGGCTTCGATGCCTGTGTTAAGGGATCCTGATGTCGACTCCGCCCAGCAATACTCTGACGAACAATAGAGCTGTAAACGGCTGGAAGCGAGCCTTCTTTAATGAGATAGGGTTACAAATTTGTGAGTTATAAAGGGCAGTTGACGCCCCTTCAATTTCCAAGGGGTGAGAGATGATGAACCAGCGTCCCAGCCCTGGCAACGCCACAATTAACCCCCTTTGTGAAAGATATTAATGTAGAAAACGGGTATTTGGGGGCAAGCCATCCCATATTGAATTCGTTAATTTCAATAAGAATTTCCCAGCGTCAATTTTTCAACGTTTCTTGTAAATATACAAATACTAATTTCTATTTTGTACATAAAGTTTGGTTAGGTAAGGTTAGGTTAGGTTAGGTTAGGTTAGGTAAGGTTAGGTTAGGTTAGGTTAGGTTAGGTTAGGTTAGGTAAGGTTAGATTAGGTTACCTGTGTTCTCTACCGGTGGTCACTGTTCCCACGACACGGTTCCAAACTAAGCCTCTTCGTTGCCTGCCTGATCGATCAAACCATTAGTGCCGGGTGCTTGCAGTCCAAAGTAAGCACCACAACCCGGCTAATCAGAAACTGATTTGAGGTATTTGTCGAGTTCCACGTTGCAGACAACTAGTTGTTTGTTGGTAATCCCCCGTATGCATGACAGGAAGGTGTTGAAGAGTCGTGGTCCCTTAGCTCTTACTGAGTTCTCTCTCAGTGTATTCATCGCTTCCCTGCTCTTCATTGGAAGTATCGTGCACCGTCTGCCACATCTCGTGTGTTCGTATGTAGTGATTTCGGTGTGCAGATTTGGGATCAATTCTTCCAGACTCTCCCAAATGTACAGAATGATGTACCTTTCTCGCGTCCGTTGCAGGGAGTACAGTTCGAGGGATTTCAGGCACTCCCAGTAATTTAGGTGCTTAGCTGTGGTTATACAAGCTGAGAAGGGAATTTTGTCATCAGTGGTTCGGCAGTTGCGACAATAACATTGGTTTGCTCCATGAACGTGAGATCTGACATTATCGCTTCCAGGTCTCTCACATTAAACTTACACTTTATTCAGTGGCGTAATAACTGGCATTTGTTCACAATGAGAATAATATTGTTGTCAGTGGCCCACTGGAAGACTTGGTTTATATCAACCTGTGTGTCTTCTATGGATTCTAGTATCGTCTGCAAAAGAAAGGAGGAACACTGCAGCAAGCCTACTGGCCCATACTAGGCACGTCTTTATCAGACCCAGATATAAGAACATAAGTATAATACAGTACTATGGTTTATGTCTTTCTGTGTCAGATATAAAAATCGGAAAAAAAGTAAAGTGTTGTGTAGTGCCTCGAGGACCGCGGTTCATCTCTGTAGCAACCTCTGATCTTACTCTGTTTATTATTGCTCTTTGGGTTATGTTAGGAAGTTAATTATCCATCTGCCCGTCTTTCCAGTTATTCATTTTTGCACGCATGTGTGCAATTACAAACACAAACACACACACACACACACACACACACACACACACACACACACACACACACACACACACACACATTCCAAGATTACCGTTGTTGTGGTTTACTGACTAGGAAGAAGATTAAAATTAGATAACTTTTTGTAAAAGATGAGAGAGAGAGAGAGAGAGAGAGAGAGAGAGAAAAAGAGACAGACAGACAAACAGACAGACAGACAGACAGACAGACAGACAGACAGACAGACAGACAGACAGACAGACAGACAGTCGCTTCTTTCACTTCCTCTCTTCCCCTCTTTCTCCCCTTCTTCCTCTCTCTCCTACCTTACTCCCAACTTACTCTCTTGTTGTTTTACCTCTCCTAATCACCAGCCTTCCCTTCTTCCTTTATTGCTGTTTCCCTTTTTACCCTTTTCTCTCCTTCCTTTCTTTACTGACTCCCTCTTTTCTTTATCTACTCCCTCCCTCCCTTCTTCCCTCTCTCCCTTCTTCCCTCTCTCCCTTCTTCCCTCCCTCCCTTCTTCCCTCCCTCCCTTCTTCCCTCTCTCCCTTCTTCCCTCCCTCCCTTCATCCCTCCCTCCCTTCTTCCCTCCCTCCCTTCTTCCCTCCCTCCCTTCTTCCCTCTCTCCCTTCTTCCCTCTCTCCCTTCTTCCCTCCCTCCCTTCTTCCCTCCCTCCCCTCTTCCCTCCCTCCCTTCTTCCCTCTCTCCCTTCTTCCCTCCCTCCCTTCTTCCCTCCCTCCCTTCTTCCCTCTCTCCCTTCTTCCCTCCCTCCCTTCTTCCCTCCCTCCCTCATTAAGGGCAGCCAGCTAGGTGGGTGTGTCCGAGGCTGGTCGCCCCATTGTTTCATGGGTGGGGTGAGGCACCAGCTGCCTCCTTCACTCCTTGAATTTATGGGGAGAGCTACACCCATCTGCCTTATTCCTTCTTATTTATTTAGAACATTATGGGGCGAGGAGGAGGGGGGAATAAGGGAGGGGACCAAGGAAGGAGTAAAGAGAGGGAGGGAGGGAGACAGAAGAAAGGGAGGATAAGAAGAGAGGAAGAGAGAGGAAAGTAGCAGAGGGACGGAGGAAAGAAGGGAAAGATGGAGGAAACGACGAAATTGAAGGAGGGAGGGAAGGAAGGAAGGAAGGAAGGGAGGAAAATAATGGAGGAAGGAATGGTGAGAGGAAGGAATGAAGAGAGAAAGGGGAGGGAAGAAGGGTAATATAAACACATATGCAATATAATGTGATCCTTTATTGACTACGTTTCGCCCACACAGTGGGCTTTTTCAAGTCACAAACAGAACTACCTGGGGTGGAAGGGACGCGAGTATTTATAGTCAGGTTCAGAATGCTGAGGTCAGGTGGAGAATGCTGCATCTGATCATGTACCGAGTGGGGTTATAGAGTCTAAAATCTTGGGTAGCTTGGAAAGGAGATAGGATAAGTTTGTGAGCAGACCTTCTACAGTGTTCTTCCATTCCTGTGTTCTTATGTGGGATAGCGATGAAGAAGTTTCTTGGCAAGTGGTTCAGCTATGTTATAGAAGCCACTATTCTGGTTGAAGTTGTCGGATATAGAAATAAGTGATGATTCCAGGATTCTTCGGTATTGAGTGTTGTCTTCTGTGGCGATAAGTCTTGAGTTTCTGTAGTTTATCAAGTGGTTGTGTGAATTACTGTGTTGTACGCAGGCATTCCTTGTGTCGTCAGACCTGCTTGCGTATTGGTGTTCTGAAATACGTGTTTGGAGGTCCCTTGATGTTTCGCCCACGTATAACTTGTTGCAGTCATTACAAGGGATTATGTATACCCCTGCAGAGGGTGGAAGCTTGTCCTGTCTATCACTGGTAATGTCCTTGATGGTCGTGGTTGTGGAGGTAGATACTTGAAATGAGGTATTGGAAAAGATGTTGGAAACGTGTTTGGCAATGGAGTTGGTGGGGAGGACTATGTATCTCTTCTCGGCAGTGTCTTCTCTGGGTGTGTTGAAGATGTTAATGCCCGTCGTCTGCAGTCTCTGATGAAGTTACTTGAAAAAGCCCACTGTGTGGGCGAAACGTAGTCAATAAAGGATCACATTATTCTGCATATGTGTTTATATTTCCATTGTGTCGGTATTTTATACCATTTATTTCCAGGGAAGAAGGGAGGGGGAGAAACGAAGGAAGGAGGGAGGTGAGAGAGGGTGGGAAAGGAAGGGAGAGGGGGAGGGAAGGAAGGGAGGGGGAGAGGGAAGGGAAAGAGGTAGGGGAGAAGGGGAGGGAGGGATAAAAAGCAGTAAAGTCTTTTTAGTAAAATATAAGACTATTAACTCACAGGTATTTAAGAACACCAATAAAACTTAAGTAAACTATAAATGTCTCTCCTCCTCTCCCTCCTCCTCCTCTCCCTCCTCCTCCTCTCCCTCCTCCTCCTCTCCCTCCTCCTCCTCTCCCTCCTCCTCCTCTC
The DNA here is from genome assembly GCF_038502225.1 of Cherax quadricarinatus. Classification (NCBI taxonomy): domain Eukaryota; kingdom Metazoa; phylum Arthropoda; class Malacostraca; order Decapoda; family Parastacidae; genus Cherax; species Cherax quadricarinatus. Next base: position 24,571,557 of record NC_091315.1, read on the forward strand.
CCTCCTCCTCCTCTCCCTCCTCCTCCTCTCCCTCCTCCTCCTCTCCCTCCTCCTCCTCTCCCTCCTCCTCCTCTCCCTCCTCCTCCTCTCCCTCCTCCTCCTCTCCCTCCTCCTCCTCTCCCTCCTCCTCCTCTCCCTCCTCCTCCTCTCCCTCCTCCTCCTCTCCCTCCTCCTCCTCCTCTCCCTCCTCCTCTTCCTCTTCCTCTTCCTCCTTCTCTTCTTCCTCCTCCTCTTCCTCTTATATCATTGATGTCAGCTAAGTCTGTATAAATTGTATCATGTAATATATAAATATAAGATTATTATTATTATTATTATTATTATTATTATTATTATTATTATTATTATTATTATTATTATTATTATTATTATTATTATTATTATTATTATTACTGACCCTGACCTGACAAGTAGGCCTCTAGAAACCAACTTCGGCCTCCTGCACCCACCTTTCTTCTTTTTCTTCTCCTTAAGCCTCCTCCTCCTCCTTCTCCTTCCTTCTTCAATCCTTTTCTTCTTCGTCTTTCTCTTGTCTCCTCCCACTAGGAACATTACCAATACCTGCCATCATGCATTAACAGATTGTTGAATCAGTGATCTGGGGAACACCAGATCAGGCCTGGTCATGGACCGGGCCGAGGGGGCGTTGACCCCCGGAACACCCCTCCAGGTATACCACAGCTCCAGTCCCCCCCCCAACGCCAAGGATGATATTACACACACAGACACACCAGTAGCTGCGAATTGACCCCTGCAACCACAACTAGGTGAGTACACACACACACACACACACACACACACACACACACACACACACACACACACACACACACACACACACACACACACACACACACACACACACACACACACACACACACACACACACACACATACACACACACATACACACACACACACACACACACACACACACACACACACACACACACACACACACACACACACACACACACACACACACACACACACACACACACACACACACACACACACACACACACACACACACACACATACACACACACACACACACACACACACACACACACACACACACACACACACACACACACACACACACACACACACACACACACACACACACACACACACACACACACACACACACACACACACACACACACACACACACACACACACACACACACACACACACAGTGTTATTCAGTGATGCCAGATCCGTCGCTCAACGCTGCCGGGACAAAAGATACCGGGGTAGAGAGCCTTAAAGAGAAGATAAACATATTCCCTCCGAAACTGACCCGATACTTGAGTGTTCCAGTACTGCCTGCTGTAGCCAGCCTACCTGCCTGCCTGCTGTAGCCAGCCTACCTGCCTGCCTGCTGTAGCCGGCCTACCTGCCTACCTGCCTACCTGCTGTAGCCAGCCTACCTGCCTACCTGCTGTAGCCAGCCTACCTGCCTACCTGCTGTAGCCAGCCTACCTGCCTGCCTGCTGTAGCCAGCCTACCTGCCTACCTGCCTACCTGCCTACCTGCTGTAGCCAGCCTACCTGCCTACCTGCTGTAGTCAGCCTGCCTGCCTACCTACCTACCTGCTGTAGCCAGCCTACCTGCATACCTGCTGTAGCCAGCCTACCTACCTACCTGCTGTAGCCAGCCTACCTGCATACCTGCTGTAGTCAGCTTTCCTGCATACCTGCTGTAGTCAGCCTTCCTGCATACCTGCTGTAGTCAGCCTTCCTGCCTACCTGCTGTAGCCAGCCTACCTGCCTACCTGCTGTAGCCAGCCTACCTGCATACCTGCTGTAGTCAGCCTTCCTGCCTACCTGCTGTAGCCAGCCTACCTACCTACCTGCTGTAGCCAGCCTACCTGCATACCTGCTGTAGCCAGCCTACCTGCATACCTGCTGTAGTCAGCCTTCCTGCCTACCTGCTGTAGCCAGCCTACCTGCCTACCTGCTGTAGCCAGCCTACCTGCATACCTGCTGTAGTCAGCCTTCCTGCCTACCTGCTGTAGCCAGCCTACCTGCCTACCTGCTGTAGCCAGCCTACCTGCATACCTTCTGTAGTCAGCCTTCCTGCCTACCTGCTGTAGCCAGCCTGCCTGCCTACCTACCTACCTGCTGTAGCCAGCCTACCTGCATACCTGCTGTAGTCAGCCTTCCTGCCTACCTGCTGTAGCCAGCCTACCTGCCTACCTGCTGTAGCCAGCCTACCTGCCTACCTGCTGTAGCCAGCCTACCTGCCTGCCTGCTGTAGCCAGCCTACCTGCCTGCCTGCTGTAGCCAGCCTACCTGCCTGCCTGCTGTAGCCAGCCTACCTGCCTGCCTGCTGTAGCCAGCCTACCTGCCTACCTGCTGTAGCCAGCCTGCTTGCCTACCTACCTACCTGCTGTAGCCAGCCTACCTGCATACCTGCTGTAGCCAGCCTACCTGCCTGCCTGCTGTAGCCGGCCTACCTGCCTACCTGCTGTAGCCAGTCTACCTGCCTACCTGCCTACCTGCTGTAGCCAGCCTACCTGCATACCTGCTGTAGTCAGCCTACCTGCCTACCTGCTGTAGCCAGCCTTCCTGCCTACCTGCTGTAGCCAGCCTGCCTGCCTACCTACCTACCTGCTGTAGCCAGCCTACCTGCATACCTGCTGTAGCCAGCCTACCTGCCTACCTGTTGTAGCCAGCCTACCTGCCTACCTGCTTTAGCCAGCCTACATGCCTACCTGCTGTAGCCAGCCTACCTGCCTACCTGCTGTAGCCAGTCTACCTGCCTACTTGCTGTAGCCAGCCTACCTGCCTACCTGCTGTAGCCAGCCTACCTGCCTACCTGCTGTAGCCAGCCTACCTGCCTACCTGCTGTAGCCAGCCTACCTGCCTACCTGCTTTAGCCAGCCTACCTGCCTACCTGCTTTAGCCAGCCTACCTGCCTACCTGCTTTAGCCAGCCTACATGCCTACCTGCTGTAGCCAGCCTACCTGCCTACCTGCTGTAGCCAGTCTACCTGCCTACTTGCTGTAGCCAGCCTACCTGCCTACCTGCTGTAGCCAGCCTACCTGGCTAGCTGCTGTACCCAGCCTGCCTGCCGGGTCCTACTAATTACCGAGAACAACCAAGATGAACCGAGAAAAACTGAGGACAACAGAGAACAAGCTCGGATTTACCGATAAC
>NC_091315.1:24582224-24612224 GCF_038502225.1 Cherax quadricarinatus
TCACGAGGAATCTGATCGTTTCATCGATACCGCACGAGTAGTGCACTGAAGAGGTTTCTGGCGTGTATCCGAAGATGCTCTTTTGTCTGTTTTTTTTTTTTTTAATTCTTTGTTTTTTCTCTTTCTTCATTGAATCAATTCAGAGACAAAATAGGATCAAATGCTTTCTTTACATAACGTTTCGCTCAAGTAACTACTTTTATTACTTAAAAAGCTCACATTTAGGCGAAACTTTGCAGTGTTATAAATGTCGTTATCGTCAGCATTTTTCCCGCTTTCAAACATTTTGTCTTCACTGTTGATATAAACTTTGGTAATATATACCGATATAATGGTTTAGTAAACACTAGCGTTCACTCACGTGTCTTCACTGATATTCACACACACACACACACACACACACTTCTCCGAGGCTATGGGTCCCACAATTTACCGATATAACTTACAGTGAAACATATTGAACAGTATTTATAAGGCTAAAGAGGTCTTTGTGGCATTTATGGATTTAGGCGTATGACAGGGTGGATCAATGTGGCAGATGTTGCAAGTGTATGGTGTAGGAGGTAGGTTACTGAAAGCAGTGAAGAGTTTTTACGAGGATAGTGAGGCTCAAGTTAGAGTATGTAGGAAAGAGGGAAATTTTTTCCCAGTAAAAGTAGGCCTTAGACAAGGATGTGTGATGTCACCGTGGTTGTTTAATATATTTATAGATGGGGTTGTAAGAGAAGTAAATGCGAGGGTCTTGGCAAGAGGCGTGGAGTTAAAAGATAAAGAATCACACACAAAGTGGGAGTTGTCACAGCTGCTCTTTGAGAAGAGAAGTTGCAGAGATTGGTGGATGAATTTGGTAGGGTGTGCAAAAGAAGAAAATTAAAGGTGAATACAGGAAAGAGTAAGGTTATGAGGATAACAAAAAGATTAGGTGACGAAAGATTGAATATCAGATTGGAGGGAGAGAGTATGGAGGAGGTGAACGTATTCAGATATTTGGGAGTGGACGTGTCAGCGGATGGGTCTATGAAAGATGAGGTGAATCATAGAATTGATGAGGGAAAAAAGAGTGAGTGGTGCACTTAGGAGTCTGTGGAGACAAAGAACTTTGTCCTTGGAGGCAAAGAGGGGAATGTATGAGAGTATAGTTTGACCAACGCTTATATATATATATATATATATATATATATATATATATATACTGTTGTCCAGATATATATATATATATATATGTAGTGGAAGGAAGGCGGGGTAGGGGTCGGCCTATATAAGGAAGGCGTGTATTAAAGGAAGGAGGCATATCTTGAAGGGAGAAGGCGTGTCTTGAAGGAAAGAGGCGCGTTGTGAAGGAAGGAGGCGTGGCGGTGTGATAATAAAATAAAATAAAATATATATATATATATATATATATATATATATATATATATATATATATATATATATATATATATATATATATATATAAGGAAGGCTGAAGGAAAGAGGCGTGTCCTTGAGAAGAAGGGCGCTATGGGACTGGGCAAATTGCGTAGTTAAGTAACATATTAGACTCATGATAGTCCCCCTACGCGTGTCCTGCGTACCGAGTCGAACTGAAGAGTCCTTCGCTACGCAGGTCACACTCTTGCTCCTGGGTGACGAGGGACACGTACTCCATCCCTAGACGCTCGTGCGTGTCCTTTGCGTGTCCTGTACTTGTGTATGCCCTCAAAGAACGCCCGTGGCGTGTTCTGTCAGAGGGTCGTAGAGAACGAGAGAGTGACATGGGAGTGATCCATCTTACGTTCGTTGTTCCGTGTCAGTCTAGTTCTACGTTCTTCCCTCACTGCTACATTCTTCATGTACTACTCTTTTACGTCCCATTTTTACGACGTTGTATATTTATTACTTTCTACGTTACTATTACGACCCTCTTCAATTATTTGCTGTTCTTTACTTCCGTATGACGAAGTTATTTACTGCTCTCTACGTCCGTATTACGACGTTATTCCTTTATTTACTACTCTCTACGTCCTCTACGACTTTTTATTCTTTGACACATTCAACTCTGCATTGCAGATTAGATTTTGTTTTTAGGTTTTGCCGTCGAAGTGGCTAGTTTATTGTGCACCCATAACCATCCTGAGAAGGGTAGCGCAAGAGCATATGGACACACAGAAGTCCTAGAAACTAGGCCCCAAAAAGGTTAACAAGAGTACATCTGGATTTATATCTACAACTTGTCTGTTGCAAGCAAATTTAATATGTCTGGTATCTTATTTTTATTAATAAAATGCCTTGACTTACCACAGGTTATCATACTATATATTCCTCAATAAATGGACACTTAAGCACATAGTGTTCAAGACAGTGACCACAGGTCTGGTCACATACTTTGCATTTGGTTTAATCATCATCTGTGTGTCTGTCATACTGCCAGAAGTACTTGTAACCAAGCCTAAGCCTGGCCACTACATCATCAGTCAGTATTTGTAACAAGCCTAAGCCTGGCCACTACAACATCAGTCAGTACTTGTAACCAAGCCTAAGCCTGGCCATTACATCAGTCAGTGCTTGTAACCATGCCTAAGCCTGGCCACTACAACATCAGTCAGCACTTGTAACCAAGCCTCAGCCTGGTCACTACAACATCAGTCAGTACTTGTAACCAAGCCTAAGCCTGGCCACTACAACATCAATCAGTATTTGTAACCAAGCCTAAGCCTGGCCAATACAACATAAGTCAGTACTTGTAACCAAGCTTAAGCCTGGCCACTACAACATCAGTCAGTACTTGTAACCAAGCCTAAGCCTGGCCACTACAACATCAGTCAGTACTTGTAACCAAGCCTAAGCCTGGCTACTACGGCATAAGTCAGTACTTGTAACCAAGCTTAAGCCTGGCCACTACAACATCAGTCAGTACTTGTAACCAAGCCTAAGCCTGGCCATTACAACATCAGTCAATACTTGTAACCATGCCTAAGGCTGGCCACTACAACATCAGTCAGTACTTGTAACCAAGCCTCAGCCTGGCCATTACAACATCAGTCAATACTTGTAACCAAGCCTAAGCCTGGCCACTACAACATCAGTCAGTACTTGTAACCAAGCCTAAGCCTGGCTACTACGGCATAAGTCAGTACTTGTAACCAAGCTTAAGCCTGGCCACTACAACATCAGTCAGTACTTGTAACCAAGCCTAAGCCTGGCCATTACAACATCAGTCAGTACTTGTAACCAAACCTAAGCCTGGCCATTACAACATCAGTCAGTACTTGTAACCAAGCCTAAGCCTGGCCATTACAACATCAGTCAGTACTTGTAACCAAGCCTCAGCCTGGCCATTACAACATCAGTCAGTACTTGTAACCAAACCTAAGCCTGGCCATTACAACATCAGTCAGTACTTGTAACCAAGCCTAAGCCTGGCCATTACAACATCAGTCAGTACTTGTAACCAAGCCTAAGCCTGGCCATTACAACATCAGTCAGTACTTGTAACCAAGCCTCAGCCTGGCCATTACAACATCAGTCAGTACTTGTAACCAAACCTAAGCCTGGCCATTACAACATCAGTCAGTACTTGTAACCAAACCTAAGCCTGGCCATTACAACATCAGTCAGTACTTGTAACCAAGCCTAAGCCTGGCCATTACAACATCAGTCAGTACTTGTAACCAAGCCTAAGCCTGGCCATTACAACATCAGTCAGTACTTGTAACCAAACCTAAGCCTGGCCATTACAACATCAGTCAGTACTTGTAACCAAGCCTAAGCCTGGCCATTACAACATCAGTCAGTACTTGTAACCAAGCCTAAGCCTGGCCATTACAACATCAGTCAGTACTTGTAACCAAGCCCCAGCCTGGCCATTACAACATCAGTCAGTACTTGTAACCAAGCCTAAGCCTGGCCATTACAACATCAGTCAGTACTTGTAACCAAGCCTCAGCCTGGCCATTACAACATCAGTCAGTACTTGTAACCAAGCCTAAGCCTGGCCATTACAACATCAGTCAGTACTTGTAACCAAGCCTAAGCCTGGCCATTACAACATCAGTCAGTACTTGTAACCAAGCCTAAGCCTGGCCATTACAACATCAGTCAGTACTTGTAACCAAGCCTCAGCCTGGCCATTACAACATCAGTCAGTACTTGTAACCAAGCCTAAGCCTGGCCATTACAACATCAGTCAGTACTTGTAACCAAGCCTCAGCCTGGCCATTACAACATCAGTCAGTACTTGTAACCAAGCCTAAGCCTGGCCATTACAACATCAGTCAGTACTTGTAACCAAGCCCCAGCCTGGCTACTACGGCATAAATCAGTCTGTTCACATTGTAAGTTGCTCCGTCAACGTATTTTTCTACGTTCTTGTTATTCTACGTTACAACATTCTTCCCATTCAACGATCTTCACTACGACGGCTCTCTTCAGGCACCCCTCACCATCAAGGTGGTTCTTCCCCCATCCTCCCGTCCCCTTTCCCCTAGTCAGGGGGAGGTGAATTCGCCACCCCCAACCCCTCCAGCTACCCCAACATTCAGGCATGCCAGTGTTAATAACCCCTGCAGCAGCCTCGGAACATTCATCCTCAGGAGCCCACCTGCTGAAGGCGGCTCTTTGCTGCCGTCCCGGCGATGCTGCTAGCTCGTGGGTGTTCCAGCAGGGCCATGCGCGATGGAAGCGGGTGAGGAGGTTTTTAACCACCTGTGTCGGCTCTTGTCGTTCGCTCGTTTCGCTCTTGGCGACTGGGGCAGCGGAGCCTCACACGAGGGAAAACGAAGTTTAACCCACTTGGACTCGACACTTGGCTTTTTCTTAAGCGCTGTTTGAAGGTCGCGTGTGTTAGATCAGAGACCAAACAATAGAAACTATGAGCTTTTCCCAGTGTGAAGGAGAGAGAGAGAGAGAGAGAGAGAGAGAGAGAGAGAGTGGTGTGGCAGGTGAGTGTAGACAGGAAGTGCCTCCAGGTGTAGTGTGGCAGGTGTAGCCTTCCTGAGCAGCTGCTGAGACGCTTGTCTCTGTCTTTGCGTACGAGTTTCTCTCTCTCTCTCTCTCTCTCTCTCTCTCTCTCTCTCTCTCTCTCTCTCTCTCTCTCTCTCTCTCTCTCTCTCTCTCTCTCTCTCTCTCTCTCTCTCTCTCTCTCTCTTGTGCCGATCAACGGCTGTTTGTAGACTTATCTCCCATTGGAAAAAAGAAAAAAGTGGGCGTTTGTTGGGACAGGCAGTGGGCGGAGTTTGGGTAATGGGCGTGGCATGAGAAATGGGCGGAGCGAGAGAGGTGGGTGTGGCACGGGTGATGGGCGGGGAGAGATAACAGAGGCAGTGGGTGGAGCACCAGTGGGCGGAGCACAGGGGTGTGGGCGGGATATAGATGGAACGAGGGTGGAGGGCGGAGAGTGAGTGGGGTGAGGGCGGTAGCTCCTCCTGCAGGAGAGTGTGGTACCCCTGCAGGAGAGGCTGGCACATCTGCAGAAGAGTCTGGTACACCTGCAGGAGGATCTGGTACACATGCATGAGGGTGTGGTACACCTGCAGTTGAGTCTGGTACACCTGCAGGAGAGACAGGTAACCTGCAGGAGAGTCTGGTACACCTGCAGGAGGATCTGGTACACATGCAGGGGGGTGTGGTACACCTACAGGAGAGTCTGGTACACCTGCAGGAGGATCTGGTACTCCTGCAGGGTGTGGTACACATGCAGGAGAGTCTGGTACATCTGCACACCTGCAACATATGAACCAGCACACCTGCAGCATCTCTACCAGCACACCTGCAGCACCTGAACCAGCACACTTGCAGTGTCTGAACCAGCACACCTGCAGCATCTGAAGCAGCACACCTGCACCAACTGAGCCAGCACACCCGCAGTATCTGAACTAGCACACCTGCAGGATCTGGACCAGCACACCTGCAGCATTTGAACCAGCACACCTGCAGCACCTGAACCAGCACACCTGCAGCATCTGAACCAGCACACCTGCAGCATCTGAACCAGCACACCTGCAGCATCTGAACCAGCACACCTGCAGCATCTGAATCAGCACACCTGCAGCACCTGAACCAGCACACCTTCAGCATCTGAACCAGCACACCTGCAGCATCTGAACCAGCACACCTGCAGCATCTGAATCAGCACACCTGCAGCATCTGAACCAGCAAACCTGCATCATCTGAACCAGCACACCTGCATCATCTGAACCAGCACACCTGCAGCATCTGAATCAGCACACCTGCAGCATCTGAATCAGCACACGTGCAGCATCTGAATCAGCACACCTGCAGCATTTGAACCAGCACACCTGCAGCACCTGAACCAGCACACCTGAAGCATCTAAACCAGCACATCTGCATCATCTGAGCCAGCACACCTGCAGCATCTGAACCAGCACACCTGCAGCATCTGAATCAGCACACCTGCAGCATCTGAACCAGCACACCTGCAGCATCTGAATCAGCACATCTGCAGCATCTGAACCAACACACCTGCAGCATCTGAACCAGCACACCTGCAGCATCTGAAGCAGCACACTTGCAGCATCTGAATCAGCACACCTGCAGCATCTGATCCAGCACACCTGCAGCATCTGAACCAGCACACCTGCAGCATCTGAACCAACACACCTGCAGCATCTGAACCAGCACACCTGCAGCATCTGAACCAGCACACCTGCAGCATCTGAACCAGCACACTTGCAGCATCTGAACCAACACACCTGCAGCATCTGAACCAACACACCTGCAGCATCTGAACCAGCACACCTGCAGCATCTGAACCAGCACACCTGCAGCATCTGAATCAGTGCATCTGCAGCATCTGAATCAGCACACCTGCAGCATCTGAATCAGCACACCTGCAGCACCTGAACCAGCACACCTGCAGCATCTGAACCAGCACACCTGCATCATCTGAACCAACACACCTGCAGCATCTGAACCAGCACACCTGCAGCATCTGAACCAACACACCTGCAGCATCTGAACCATCACACCTGCAGCATCTGAATCAGCACACCTGCAGCATCTGAATCAGCACACCTGCAGCACCTGAACCAGCACACCTGCAGCATCTGAACCAGCACACCTGCATCATCTGAACCAACACACCTGCAGCATCTGAACCAGCACACCTGCAGCATCTGAACCAACACACCTGCAGCATCTGAACCAGCACACCTGCAGCATCTGAACCAGCACACCTGCAGCATCTGAATCAGCACACCTGCAGCATCTGAATCAGCACACCTGCAGCATCTGAACCAGCACACCTGCAGCATCTGAATCAGCACACCTGCAGCATCTGAATCAGCACACCTGCAGCATCTGAATCAGCACACCTGCAGCATCTGAACCAGCACACCTGCAGCATCTGAACCAGCACACCTGCAGCATCTGAACCAACACACCTGCAGCATCTGAACCAGCACACCTGCAGCATCTGAACCAACACACCTGCAGCATATGAACCAGCACACCTGCAGCATCTGAACCAGCACACCTGCAGCATCTGAATCAGTGCATCTGCAGCATCTGAATCAGCACACCTGCAGCATCTGAATCAGCACACCTGCAGCATCTGAACCAACACACCTGCAGCATCTGAACCAGCACACCTGCAGCATCTGAATCAGCACACCTGCAGCATCTGAATCAGAACACCTGCAGCATCTGAACCAACACACCTGCAGCATCTGAACCAACACACCTGCAGCATCTGAATCAGCACACCTGCAGCATCTGAACCAACACACCTGCAGCATCTGAACCAACACACCTGCAGCATCTGAATCAGCACACCTGCAGCATCTGAACCAGCACACCTGCAGCATCTGAACTAACACACCTGCAGCATCTGAACCAGCACACCTGCAGCATCTGAACCAACACACCTGCAGCATATGAACCAGCACACCTGCAGCATCTGAACCAGCACACCTGCAGCATCTGAATCAGTGCATCTGCAGCATCTGAATCAGCACACCTGCAGCATCTGAATCAGCACACCTGCAGCATCTGAACCAACACACCTGCAGCATCTGAACCAGCACACCTGCAGCATCTGAATCAGCACACCTGCAGCATCTGAATCAGAACACCTGCAGCATCTGAACCAACACACCTGCAGCATCTGAACCAACACACCTGCAGCATCTGAATCAGCACACCTGCAGCATCTGAACCAACACACCTGCAGCATCTGAACCAACACACCTGCAGCATCTGAATCAGCACACCTGCAGCATCTGAACCAGCACACCTGCAGCATCTGAACTAACACACCTGCAGCATCTGAACCAGCACACCTGCAGCATCTGAACCAACACACCTGCAGCATCTGAACCAGCACACCTGCAGCATCTGAACCAGCACACCTGCAGCATCTGAACCAGCACACCTGCAGCATCTGAACCAACACACCTGCTGCATCTGAACCAGCACACCTGCAGCATCTGAACCAACACACCTGCAGCATCTGAACCAGCACACCTGCAGCATCTGAACCAGCACACCTGCAGCATCTGAACCAGCACACCTGCAGCATCTGAACCAGCACACCTGCAGCATCTGAACCAGCACACCTGCAGCATCTGAACCAGCACACCTGCAGCATCTGAACCAGCACACCTGCAGCATCTGAATCAGCACACCTGCAGCATCTGAACCAGCACACCTGCAGCATCTGAACCAGCACACCTGCAGCATCTGAACCAGCACACCTGCAGCATCTGAACCAGCACACCTGCAGCATCTGAACCAGCACACCTGCAGCATCTGAACCAGCACACCTGCAGCATCTGAACCAGCACACCTGCAGCACCTGAATCAGCACATCTGCAGCATCTGAACCAGCACACCTGCAGCATCTGAACCAACACACCTGCAGCATCTGAACCAGCACACCTGCAGCATCTGAACCAACACACCTGCAGCATCTGAACCAGCACACCTGCAGCATCTGAACCAGCACACCTGCAGCATCTGAACCAGCACACCTGCAGCATCTGAACCAGCACACCTGCAGCATCTGAACCAGCACACCTGCAGCATCTGAACCAACACACCTGCAGCATCTGAACCAGCACACCTGCAGCATCTGAACCAGCACACCTGCAGCATCTGAACAAGCACACCTGCAGCATCTGAATGCAGCAGCACACCTGCAGCATCTGAACCAGCACACCTGCAGCATCTGAACCAGCACACCTGCAGCATCTGAACCAGCACACCTGCAGCATCTGAACCAGCACACCTGCAGCATCTGAACCAGCACACCTGCAGCATCTGAACCAGCACACCTGCAGCATCTGAACCAGCACACCTGCATCATCTGAATGCAGCATCTGAACCAGCACACCTGCAGCATCTGAACCAACACACCTGCAGCATCTGAACCAGCACACCTGCAGCATCTGAACCAGCACACCTGCAGCATCTGAACCAACATACCTGCAGCATCTGAACCAGCACACCTGCAGCATCTGAACCAGCACACCTGCAGCATCTGAACCAGCACACCTGCAGCATCTGAACCAGCACACCTGCAGCATCTGAACCAGCACACCTGCAGCATCTGAACCAGCACACCTGCAGCATCTGAACCAGCACACCTGCAGCATCTGAACCAGCACACCTGCAGCATCTGAACCAACACACCTGCAGCATCTGAACCAACACACCTGCAGCATCTGAACCAGCACACCTGCAGCATCTGAACCAACACACCTGCAGCATCTGAACCAGCACACCTGCAGCATCTGAACCAACACACCTGCAGCATCTGAACCAACACACCTGCAGCATCTGAACCAGCACACCTGCAGCATCTGAACCAACACACCTGCAGCATCTGAACCAACACACCTGCAGCATCTGAACCAACACACCTGCAGCATCTGAACCAGCACATGCCAATAGTCACATGAACCATTCCATAGTTACAACCGCATTCAAAATCTAAACCACATCGACTGAACCATTCTCAATGTCTTAGGCAGAACTTAAGGAGGAAGAAAAACAAGATTTTAGGGAAATAAGCGAAGGTATACCTTCAGGGATACTTATTTTATTATAATAAAAAAGTACATACACCGAGAGGCGTGTGTCTGTCATTGTACATACACTGAGAGGCGTGTGTCTGTCATTGTATATACACTGAGAGGCGTGTCTGTCAACGGACATACACTGAACGGCATGTATCTGTTAGTGTATGTACACTGAGAGGCGTGTGTCTGTCAGTGTATATTCACTAAGAGGCGTGTGTCTGTCAGTGTATATTCACTAAGAGGCGTGTGTCTGTCAGTGTATATACACTGAGAGGCGTGTATCTGTCAGTGTATATACACTGAGAGGCGTGTGTCTGTCATTGTACATACACTGAGAGGCGTGTGTCTGTCATTGTACATACACTGAGAGGCGTGTGTCTGTCATTGTACATACACTGAGAGGCGTGTGTCTGTCATTGTACATACACTGAGAGGCGTGTGTCTGTCATTGTATATACACTGAGAGGCGTGTCTGTCAACGGACATACACTGAACGGCATGTATCTGTTAGTGTATGTACACTGAGAGGCGTGTGTCTGTCAGTGTATATTCACTAAGAGGCGTGTGTCTGTCAGTGTATATACACTGAGAGGCGTGTATCTGTCAGTGTATATACACTGAGAGATAAGCATCTCTCATTGTACACTACAGCTGAGAGGCGTGTGTATGTGATTGTACACTACACTGAGAGGCGTGTGTATGTCATTGTACACTCACTGAGAGGCGTGTATCTCACGGACATACACTGAACGGCATGTATCTGTTAGTGTATGTACACTGAGAGGCGTGTGTCTGTCAGTGTATATTCACTAAGAGGCGTGTGTCTGTCAGTGTATATACACTGAGAGGCGTGTGCCTGTCAGTGTATATTCACTAAGAGGCGTGTGTCTGTCAGTGTATATACACTGAGAGGCGTGTATCTGTCAGTGTATATACACCGAGAGATAAGCATCTCTCATGGTACACTCAGCGAGAGGTGTGTATGTCAGGGTACACTCAGCGAGAGGTGTGTATCTCAGGGTACACTCAGCGAGAGGTGTGTATGTCAGGGTACACTCAGCGAGAGGTGTGTATCTCAGGGTACACTCAGCGAGAGGTGTGTATGTCAGGGTACACTCAGCGAGAGGTGTGTATCTCAGGGTACACTCAGCGAGAGATGTGTATCTCAGGGTACACTCAGCGAGAGATGTGTATCTCAGGGTACACTCAGCGAGAGGTGTGTATCTCAGGGTACACTCAGCGAGAGGTGTGTATCTCAGGGTACACTCAGCGAGAGGTGTGTATCTCAGGGTACACTCAGCGAGAGGTGTGTATCTCAGGGTACACTCAGCGAGAGGTGTGTATGTGAGGGTACACTCAGCGAGAGGTGTGTATCTCAGGGTACACTCAGCGAGAGGTGTGTATCTCAGGGTACACTCAGCGAGAGGTGTGTATCTCAGGGTACACTCAGCGAGAGGTGTGTATGTCAGGGTACACTCAGCGAGAGGTGTGTATCTCAGGGTACACTCAGCGAGAGGTGTGTATGTCATGGTACACTCAGCGAGAGGTGTGTATCTCAGGGTACACTCAGCGAGAGGTGTGTATGTCAGGGTACACTCAGCGAGAGGTGTGTATCTCAGGGTACACTCAGCGAGAGGTGTGTATGTCATGGTACACTCAGCGAGAGGTGTGTATCTCAGGGTACACTCAGCGAGAGGTGTGTATGTCAGGGTACACTCAGCGAGAGGTGTGTATCTCAGGGTACACTCAGCGAGAGGTGTGTATGTCATGGTACACTCAGCGAGAGGTGTGTATCTCAGGGTACACTCAGCGAGAGGTGTGTATGTCAGGGTACACTCAGCGAGAGGTGTGTATCTCAGGGTACACTCAGCGAGAGGTGTGTATGTCATGGTACACTCAGCGAGAGGTGTGTATCTCAGGGTACACTCAGCGAGAGGTGTGTATCTCAGGGTACACTCAGCGAGAGGTGTGTATGTCAGGGTACACTCAGCGAGAGGTGTGTATCTCAGGGTACACTCAGCGAGAGATGTGTATCTCAGGGTACACTCAGCGAGAGGTGTGTATCTCAGGGTACACTCAGCGAGAGGTGTGTATCTCAGGGTACACTCAGCGAGAGGTGTGTATCTCAGGGTATACATACACAGAGAGCTTAATATCTCCCAGGGTATACAGTAAGAGTTCCGCATCTCTCAGTTCTTTCTTTCTGACAGCTCACTTTAAACTCTCTAATGCAGGGACGGATCTGCTATGAAACTAATGAAGTTTAAACTTCAGGGTCCCTAATCCCGGAGGCCCCAGAAATGACTTTAGTCCACAATGCTTAAAATTTTTGGGGTCTACTGTATGAGAAGAGGTTGCGAAGGGGCCCCCCATAACAGTTCAAGTTTCAGGGTCCCAGAAATAAAGGTCCACCACTGCTCTAATGATCCGAGCATCCTTGACTGCTGGTAGACAGAAGACATGCCCTCTTAATGACACTCGTGTAATCGACAGGCTTTTAAAATTAACAACTCAGTAAGCACCGAGAAAATACTGGATATGTAGGCAGGTGGATGGCTCCACAACATGTCTGACCAAAAGTGAGGCATGAGTGGGTGATACAAGAGACTAATTATGCAGGTAACGACCGCGTCCCTCGCTGAATCAGCAAATTATTGATTAGGTCGTGTGGGGATACGCCCTCTGCTGTGGCTTCAGTGATACGCCCTCTGCTGTGGCTTCGGTGATACGCCCTCTGCTGTGGCTTCGGTGATACGCATTCTGCTGTGGCTTCGGTGATACGCCCTCTGCTGTGGCTTCGGTGATACGCCCTCTGCTGTGGCTTCGGTGATACGCCCTCTGCTGTGGCTTCGGTGATACGCCCTCTGCTGTGGCTTCGGTGATACGCCCTCTGCTGTGGCTTCGGTGATACGCCCTCTGTTGTGGCTTCGGTGATACGCCCTCTGCTGTGGCTTCGGTGATACGCCCTCTGCTGTGGCTTCGGTGATACGCCCTCTGCTGTGCCTTCAGTGATACGCCCTCTGCTGTGGCGTCGATGATACGCATTCTGCTGTGAGGACACAGCTCTCGGTCTGATCCCGGGGACACGACTCAACGTCCTGACCCGGGGAGAGGACAGTGTCTGGCCTAGGGTAGACCCTGGAAGTTAGGCAGAGGTCAGCGGCGGCCTCAAACAGGGTATGTCAGGGATCTCCACCCGCTGCCGCCGTTGTCTTGTGATTGTTGGTGATCATTAGTCATGGTGAATGTTTGGTGAAAATTATTATAAAAGTGGTCACACACACACACACACACACACACACACACACACACACACACACACACACACACACACACACACACACACACACACACACACACACACACATACACACACACACACACACACAGACACACACACACACACACACATACACGCACACACACACACACACACACGGCCTGACGACACTGGAGGACAGAAAGGTCAGGGGAGACATGATAACGACGTATAAAATACAGCGCGGAATAGACAAGGTGGACAAAGACAGGATTTTCCAGAGATGGGACACGCAAACAAGGGGTCACAATTGAAAGTTGAAGACTCAGATGAGTCAAAGGGATGTTAGGAAGTATTTCTTCAGTCATAGAGTTGTCAGGCAGTGGAATAGCCTAGAAAATGACGTAGTGGAGGCAGGAACCATACATAGTTTTAAGACGAGGTTTGATAAAGCTCATGGAGCAGGGAGAGAGAGGACCCAGTAGCAACCGGTGAAGAGGAGGGGCCAGGAGCTATGAATCGACCCCTACAACCACAAATAGGTGAGTACAAATGAGTACACACATACACACACACACACACACACACACACACAAATACACACACACACACACACACACACACACACACACACACACACACACACACACACACACACACGCACACACACACACTCACACACACACATACACACACATACACACACACATACACACACACATGCACACACACACACACACACACACACACACACACACACACACACACAGTAGTGGAGGCAGAAACCATACATAGTTTTAAGAAGAGGTATGACAAAGTTCAGGAAGCAGAGAGGGAGAGGACCTAGTAGCGATCAGTGAAGAGGCGGGGCCAGGAGCTGAGTCTCGACCCCTGCAACCACAATTAGGTGAGTACAATTAGGTGAGTACACACACACACACACACACACACACACACACACACACACCTTGGGGCCAGCGATCATGTGGTTTTAAGCTTCGAATACACAGTAGAGCTACAAGTGGAAGGGGAAGCAGGAAGACCAGGACGAATGAAGCCAAACTACAAGAAAGGGGACTACACGGGAATGAGGAACTTCCTGAACAGGGTTCAATGGGACAGAGAACTGGCAGGAAAGCCAGTTAATGAGATGATGGAATATGTAACAAAAATGCGCAAGGAGGCTGAGGAGAGGTTTGTACCCAAAGGATGAGCCCATGGTTCACCCAAAGGTGCAGGGAGGCAAAAACCAAGTGTGCTAGGGAATGGAAGAAATATAGAAGGCAAAGGACCCAGGAGAATAAGGAGAGCAGTCGTAGAGCCAGAAATGAATATGCACAGATAAGACGGGAGGCCCAACGACAATATGAAAACGACATAGCAGCGAAAGCCAAATCTGACTCGAAGCTGTTATACAGCCACATCGGGAGGAAAACAACAGTCAAGGACCATGTAATCAGGGTAAGGAAGGAAGGAAGGAAGGAGTAGAGACAACATGAAATGACCGTGAAGTATGTGAGGAACTCAACAATAGATTCAAAGAAGTGTTCACAGAGGAGACAGAAGGGGCTCCAGAAAGACGGAGAGGTGGGATACACCACCAAGTGCTGGACACAGTACACACAACCGAGGAAGTAGTGAAGAGGCTTCTGAGTGAGCTAGATACCTCAAAGGTAATGGGGCCGGATAACATCTCTCCATGGGTCCTGGGAGAGGGAGCAGAGGCGCTATGTGTACCCCTAACAACAATATTCAATACATCTATCGAAACAGGGAGATTGCCTGAGGCATGGAAGACAGCAAATGTAATCCCAATCTTTAAAAAAGGAGACAGACATGAAGCACTAAACTACAGACCAGTGTCAGTGACATGTATAGTATGCAAAGTCATGGAGAAGATTATCAGAAGAGTGGTGGAACACCTAGAAAGGAATGATCTCATCAACAGAAGCCAACATGGTTTCAGGGACTGGAAATTCTGTGTCACAAACCTACTGGAGTTCTATGGCATGGTGACAGCAGTAAGACAAGAGAGAGAGGGGTGGGTGGATTGCATTTTCTTGGACTGCAAGAAGGCGTTTGACACATTTCCACACAAGAGATTAGTGCAAAAACTGGAGGACCAAGCAGGGATAACAGGGAAGGCACTACAATGGATCGGGGAATACTTGTCAGGAAGACAGCAGCGAGTCATGGTACGTGGCGAGGTGTCAGGGTGGGTGCCTGTGACCAGCGGGGTCCCACAGGGGTCAGTCCTAGGACCAGTGCTGTTTCTGGTATTTGTGAACGACATGACGGAAGGAATAAACTCCGAGGTGTCCCTGTTTGCAGATGACGTGAAGTTGATGAGAAGAATTCATTCGATCGAAGACCAGGCAGAATTACAAAGGGATCTGGACAGGCTGCAGACCTGGTCCAGCAATTGGGTCCTGGAGTTCAACCCCACCAAGTGCAAAATCATGAAGATTGGAGAAGGGCAAAGAAGACCGCAGACGGAATACAGTCTAGGGGGGCCAGAGACTACAAACCTCGCTCAAGGAAAAAAATCTTGGGATGAATATAATATCAGGCACATCTCCTGAAGCGGACATCTGCCAAATAACGGCTGCAGCATATGGGCGCCTAGCAAACCTCAGAACAGCATTCCGACATCTTAATAAGGAATCGTTCAGGACCCTGTACACCGTGTACGTTAGGCTCATATTGGAGTATGCGGCACCAGTTTGGAACCCACACCTAGCCAAGCACGTGAAGAAACTAGAGAAAGTGCCAAGGTTTGCAACAAGACTAGTCCCAGAGCTAAGAGGTATGTCCTACGAGGAGAGGTTAAGGGAAATCAACCTGACGACACTGGAGGACAGGAGAGATAGGGGGGACATGTTAACGACATACAAAATACTGAGAGGAATTGAAAAGGTGGACAAAGACAGGATGTTCCAGAGATGGGACACAGCAACAAAGGGACACAGTTGGAAGTTGAAGACACAGATGAATCACAGGGATATTAGGAAGTACTTCTTCAGTCACAGAGTAGTCTGGAAGTGGAATAGTTTGGTAAGCGATGTAGTGGAGGCAAGATCCATACATAGCTTTAAGCAGAGGTATGATAAAGCTCACGGTTCAGGGAGAGTGACCTAGAAGCGACCAGTGAAGAGGCGGGGCCAGGAGCTTGGACTCGACTCCTGCAACCTCAGCTAGGTGAGTACACACACACACACACACACACACACACACACACACACACGCACACACACACACACACACACACACACACACGCACACACACACACACACACACACACACACACACACACACACACACACACACACACACACACACACACACACACACACACACACACACAGAAGGTTTCAGAGATGGTACACAGGACCAAGGGAACTCAGCTGGAAGTTAAAATCTCAGATGAGTCATAGGGAAGTTAGGAAGTATTTCTTCAGCATTAGATTTGCCAGGAAGTACAAAAAAATATGGAGAGCGATGTAGCGGAGGCAGACTCCATACAAAGCTTTAAGAAGAGGTACAACAAGGCTGTTGGACCAGGGAGAGAGCGGACCTAGTAGTGACTAGCAAGGAGGCGGGGCCAGGAACTAACACTAGTCCCCTACACCCGCCCACCCACACACTCACACATATACACACACACACACACACACACACATATACACACACACACACACACACACACATGGAACAGATGGGGTGGAGGTGTGGCACTGGTCATCAAAAACCGATGGGATTTTGATGAGCTGGAGAGAGGAGACAGAGAAGAAGCAGGAGACTACATAATAGGAACACTTCAGTCTGGAGATCCCAAGGTGGTAATTACAGTGACGTATAACCCACCACAGAATAGCAGGAGGCCAAGGCAAGAGCATGATGAGAGTAACAGCGATCGTTGACACGCTGGAGGAAGTGGCCAGAAGGGCTTATGCGAGCAAGGCAAAGGTGCTGATTGTGGGTGACTTCAGTCACAAGGAAATTGACTGGGAGAAGCTGGAGCCACATGGGGGCCCAGAAACGTGGAGGGCTAAGATGATGGAAGTGATTCTAGAAAATCTCATGTACCAACACATAAGGGATACTACCAGAGAGAGAGAGAGAGAGAGAGAGAGAGAGGAGAGGATGAACCAACAAGACTGGACCTAGTATTCACCTTGAGTAGTGCAGATACTGAGGACATCACATAAGAAAGATCCCTTGGGGCCAGTGACACCGTGGTTCTGAGCTTCGAATGCATGTTGGAGAGGGAAGCAGGAAGAGCAGAACGAATGAAGCCAAACTACATGCATGAAGAATTACCTGCACGGGGTTCAGTGGGACAGAGAACTGGCAGGGAAGTTAGTAAATGAGAAGACGGAATATGTGACAACAATATGCAAGGAAGCTGAGGAGAGGTTTGTACCCAAGGGTAACAGGAATAACGAGAAAGCCAGGATGAGCCCTTGGTTCACCCAAAGGTGTGGAGAGGCCAAAACCGCAAGAAGGGAGGCCCAACGACAATACGAAAATGACACAGCACCGAAAGCCAAATCTGACCAGAAGCTGTTGTACATCCACATCAGAAGGAAAACAACAGTCAAGGGCCAGGTAATCGAGCTGAGGATGGAAGGAGGAGGGACAACAAGAAACGGCCGCGAAGTATGTGAGGAACTCAAAATGAGATTCAAAGAAGTGTTCACAGAGGAGACAGAAGGGACTCCAGAAAGACGGAGAGGTGAGGTACACCTTCATGTGTGGGACACAATACATAAAACCGAGGAAGAAATGAAGAGGCTGCTAAGCGAGCTAGATACCTCAAAGGCGATGGGGCCGGATAACATTTCTCCATGGGTCCTGAGAGAGGGAGCAGAGGGGCTATGTGTACCACTAACAACAATCTTCAACACAGGGCGACTACCTAAGGTATGGGAGACAGCAAATGTAGTCCCAATTTTTAAAAAAGGAGACAGACACGAAGTATTAAAATACAGACGAGTGTCACTGACATGAATATCATGCAAAGTCATGGAGAAGATTATCAGAAGTGCGGTGGAGCACCTAGAAAGGAATGAGCTTATCAACGACAACCAGCACGGTTTCATGGTTGGGAAATCCTGTGTCACAAACCTACTGAAGTTCTATGACAGGGTGACAGTTGTAAAACAAGAGAGAGAGGGGTGGGTAGATTGCGTTTTCTTGGATAGTAAGGCATTTGACACAGTTCCACACAAGAGATTAGTGCAAAAGCTGGAGGACCAGGCAAGGATAACAGGGAAGGCACTGCAGTGGATCAGGGAATACCTGTCGGGAAGACAGCAACGAGTCATGGTACGTGACGAGGTGTCACAGTGGGCGCCTGTGACGAGCGGGGTTCCACAGGGATCAGTCCTAGTTCCGGTGCTGTTTCTGATATATGTGAACGACATGACGGGAAGAATAGACTCAGAAGTGTCCCTGTTTGCAGATGATGTGAAGCTGATGAGAAAAATTCAATCGGACGAGGACCAGAAAGAACTACAAAGGGATCTAGACAGGCTGCAGACCTGATCCAGAAATTGGCTCCAGGAGTTCAACCCCACCAAGTGCAAAATCATGAAGATTGGGGAAGGGCAAAGAAGACCGCAGACGGAGTACAGTCTAGGGGGGCCAGAGACTACAAACCTCACTCAAGGAAAAAGATCTTGTGATGTGTATAACACCAGGCACATCTCCTGAAGCGCACATCAACCAAATAACTGCTGCAGCATATGGGCGCCTAGCAAACCTCAGAACAGCATTCCGACATCTTAATAAGGAATCGTTCAGGACCCTGTACACCGTGTATATCAGAGCAATATTGGAGTACGCAGCACCAGTTTTTAACCCACACCTAGCCAAGCACGAAAAGAAATTAGAGAAAGTGCCAAGGTTTGCAACAAGACTAGTCCCGGAGCTAAGGGGCATGTCCTACGAGGAGAGGTTAAGGGAAATCGACCTGACGAGACTGGAGGAGAGGAGAGATAGGGATATTATGATAACGACATATAAAATACTGAGAGGAATCGACAAGGTGGATAGAGAGAGGATGTTCAAAAGATGGGACACAGCAACAAGGGGACACAGTTGGAAGTTGAAGACTCAGATGATTCACAGGGATGTTAGGAAGTTTTTCTTCAGTCACAGAGTTGTCAGGATGTGGAATAGTCTGGGAAGTGATGTAGTGGAAGCAGGATTCACACTCTCCCTGCTTATGGAGCAGGAAGAGTGACCTAGTAGCGACCAGTGAAGTGGCGGGCCAGGAACTGTATCTCGACCCCTGCAACCACAACTAGGTGAATATATGTATATATAGTATATATATATATATATATATATATATATATATATATATATATATATATATATATATATATATATATATATATATATATATATATATATATATATATATATATATATATATATATATATATATATATATATATATATACGTATACACACACAAACACACTGATTCACAACAAGGTACGGTAACCTCTCTCCTAAACTACCTAAGTATCACCATTCTGGGAGGACTTATTGCGACTAAAAGGGGATCGAACCCAGATATTTTAACTAAAATATCAGTGGTTCGATCCTCGGCTGGTCACAGTATCATTAGTTTAAAAACGTCTCGTTCGTGGCTGCATTAATATATAACATCCTAATACAAAACAAGAGCAACAATACCACCCCAGTGACAAGAACAAGAGTAGCGCTTTACAAGAAACTAATGGGTTCAATGGGTGAGAGTGAGTGATGAAGAGTCAGCAGCGGGATAATCCCGCCCCATTAACTCTTGTTATTATGATAACGTCTGACACTTATGCTTTAGTTTGAAAGGGGAGGGGATGGGGAGGCGGTGGGGAGACAGAGGATGCTGGGGGATGGGGAGGCGGTGGGGAGACAGAGGATGCTGGGGGATGGGGAGGCGGTGTGGAGACAGAGGATGCTGGGGGATGGGGAGGCGGTGGGGAGACAGAGGATGCTGGGGGATGGGGAGGCGGTGGGGAGACAGAGGATGCTGGGGGA
Source organism: Cherax quadricarinatus (assembly GCF_038502225.1). Lineage (NCBI taxonomy): Eukaryota > Metazoa > Arthropoda > Malacostraca > Decapoda > Parastacidae > Cherax > Cherax quadricarinatus. The sequence continues at coordinate 24,602,551 of NC_091315.1, forward strand.
TGGGGAGGCGGTGGGGAGACAGAGGATGCTGGGGGATGGGGAGGCAGTGGGGAGACAGAGGATGCTGGGGGATGGGGAGGCGGAGGGGAGACAGAGGATGCTGGGGGATGGGGAGGCGGAGGGGAGACAGAGGATGCTGGGGGATGGGGAGGCGGTGGGGAGACAGAGGATGCTGGGGGATGGGGAGGCAGTGGGGAGACAGAGGATGCTGGGGGATGGGGAGGCGGAGGGGAGACAGAGGATGCTGGGGGATGGGGAGGCGGAGGGGAGAGAGAGGATGCTGGGGGATGGGGAGGCGGTGGGGAGACAGAGGATGCTGGGGGATGGGGAGGCGGTGGGGAGACAGAGGATGCTGGGGGATGGGGAGGCAGTGGGGAGACAGAGGATGCTGGGGGATGGGGAGGTGGTGGGGAGACAGAGGATGCTGGGGGATGGGGAGGCGGGGGGGAGACAGAGGATGCTGGGGGATGGGGAGGCGGTGGGGAGACAGAGGATGCTGGGGGATGGGGAGGCGGTGGGGAGACAGAGGATGCTGGGGGATGGGGAGGGGGTGGGGAGACAGAGGATGCTGGGGGATGGGGAGGCGGAGGGGAGAGAGAGGATGCTGGGGGATGGGGAGGCGGAGGGGAGACAGAGGATGCTGGGGGATGGGGAGGCGGAGGGGAGACAGAGGGTGCTGGGGGATGGGGGAGGCGGAGGGGAGGCAGAGGATGCTGGGGGATGGGGAGGCGGTGGGGAGACAGAGGATGCTGGGGGATGGGGAGGCGGTGGGGAGACAGAGGATGCTGGGGGAAGGGGGAGGCGGTGGGGAGACAGAAGATGCTGGGGTATGGGGAGGCGGAGGGGAGACAGAGGATGCTGGGGGATGGGGGAGGCGGTGGGGAGACAGAGGATGCTGGGGGATGGGGAGGCGGTGGGGAGACAGAGGATGCTGGGGGATTGGGGTGGCGGTGGGGAGACAGTGGATGCTGGGGGATGGGGAGGCGGAGGGGAGACAGAGGATGGTGGGGGATGGGGAGGCGGTGGGGAGACAGAGAATGCTGGGGGATGGGGGAGGCGGAGGGGAGGCAGAGGATGCTGGGGGATGGGGAGGCGGAGGGGAGACAGAGGATGCTGGGGGATGGGGGAGGCGGAGGGGAGACAAAGGGTGCTGGGGGATGGGGGAGGCGGAGGGGAGACAGAGGATGCTGGGGGATGGGGGAGGCGGAGGGGAGGCAGAGGATGCTGGGGGATGGGGAGGCGGAGGGGAGACAGAGGATGCTGGGGGATGGGGGAGGCGGAGGGGAGACAGAGGATGTTGGGGGATGGGGAAAACGGAGAGGAGACAGAGGATGCTGGTGGATAGGGAGGCGGAGGGGAGACAGAGGATGCTGGGGGATGGGGGAAACGGAGGGGAGGCAGAGGATGCTGGGGGATGGGGAGGCGGAGGGGAGACAGAGGGTGCTGGGGGATGGGGGAGGCGGTGGGGAGACAGGGGATGCTTGGGGGATGGGGGAGGCGGTGGGGAGACAGAGGATGCTGAGGGATGGGGGAAACGGAGGGGAGACAAAGGATGCTGGGGGATGTGGGAGGCGGAGGGGAGACAGAGGATGTTGGGGGATGGGGGAGGCGGAGGGGAGACAGGGGATGTTTGGGGGATGGGGGAGGCGGTGGGGAGACAGAGGATGCTGGGGGATGGGGGAAACGGAGGGGAGACAGAGGGTGCTGGGGGATGGGGGAGGCGGAGGGGAGAGAGAGGATGCTGGGAGATGGGGAGGCGGAGGGGAGACAGAGGATGCTGGGGGATGGGGGAAACGGAGGGGAGACAGAGGATGCTGGGGGATGGGGGAGGCGGAGGGGAGGCAGAGGATGCTGGGGGATAGGGAGGCGGAGGGGAGACAGAGGATGCTGGGGGATTGGGAGGCGGAGGGGAGAGAGAGGATGCTGGGGGATGGGGAGGCGGAGGGGAGACAGAGGATGGTGGGGTACAGGAAGGAGAGGAGAGATGTTTCAGGAAGTGAGGAAGGAGAGGAGAGATGTTTCAGGAAGTGAGGAAGGAGAGGAGAGATGTTTCAGGAAGTGAGGAAGGAGAGGAGAGATGTTTCAGGAAGTGAGGAAGGAGAGGAGAGATGTTTCAGGAAGTGAGGAAGGAGAGGAGAGATGTTTCAGGAAGTGAGGAAGGAGAGGAGAGATGTTTCAGGAAGTGAGGAAGGAGAGGAGAGATGTTTCAGGAAGTGAGGAAGGAGAGGAGAGATGTTTCAGGAAGTGAGGAAGGAGAGGAGAGATGTTTCAGGAAGTGAGGAAGGAGAGGAGAGATGTTTCAGGAAGTGAGGAAGGAGAGGGGAGATGTTTCAGGAAGTGAGGAAGGAGAGGAGAGATGTTTCAGGAAGTGAGGAAGGAGAGGAGAGATGTTTCAGGAAGTGAGGAAGGAGAGGGGAGGAAGTTTCTGTGGATGGGAAGAAGGAAGGATAATAATGATGATGCTGTTTGCTTATAGAGTAAAGAAAGGTCATGTTTAAGTGGGGAGAGGAAGGGTTGGTAAAGCTGGCAGGGTAAGAGACATGGAATAATCGAGGAAGAAAACGGAGGTGGTGGAGCCAGGAGAATGAAAACAATTAGCAACCACACAATATTCATAAGCCATAATTACCAAAGAAAGCCAAGTAGGGTGGCTTATTTCGACTGTGTTCCGTGCTATGTCTTCCTCAGGATACCAAACACAACACCCAACTACTAAGTTTCTCTTGTGTTCACACTGGGGCGGCCTGATACAAGAGAGGCAGTTTTTAGGTGTGAGTTGGACCTACCTAACGTGGACCAATAGACCAGTTTGACCATAGCATGTGTTAATTTTATAACGGAATTGTTCTCTAAAATATCTTCGAAGAATAAATAAATATCATGGAACACTGTAGCTAGAGTAAATAATATATAGTTTGATGGTATTGTTACAGGACGGAACTGTGAAGATAATGCTGAAAGTAATGGTTAAAGTCACGGAGGAAGGAACACGACCCCTGATAACCTCCCCTACACCCCTGATAACCTCCCCCACACCACTGATAACCTCCCCTACACCCCTGATAACCTCCCCTACACCCCTGATAACCTCCTCCACACCCCTGATAACCTCCCCCACACCACTGATAACCTCCACACCCCTGATAACCTCCCCTACACCCCTGATAACCTTCTCCACACCCCTGATAACCTCCTCCACACCCCTGATAACCTTTTCCACACCCCTGATAACCTCCCCCACACCCCTGATAACCTCCCCTACACCCCTGATAACCTCCCCTACACCCCTGATAACCTCCCCTACACCCCTGATAACCTCCCCTACACCCCTGATAACCTCCCCCACACCCCTGATAACCTCCCCTACACCCCTGATAACCTCCCCCACACCCCTGATAACCTCCCCTACACCCCTGATAACCTCCCCCACACCCCTGATAACCTCCCCCACACCCCTGATAACCTCCCCTACACCCCTGATAACCTCCCCTACACCCCTGATAACCTCCCCTACACCCCTGATAACCTCCCCTACACCCCTGATAACCTCCCCCACACCCCTGATAACCTCCCCTACACCCCTGATAACCTCCACCACACCCCTGATAACCTCCACCACACCCCTGATAACCTCCCCCACACCCCTGATAACCTCCCCCACACCCCTGATAACCTCCCCTACACCCCTGATAACCTCCCCTACACCCCTGATAACCTCCCCTACACCCCTGATAACCTCCCCTACACCCCTGATAACCTCCCCCACACCCCTGATAACCTCCTCGACACCCCTGATAACCTCCCCCACACCCCTGATAACCTCCTCCACACCCCTGATAACCTCCCCCACACCACTGATAACCTCCCCCACACCACTGATAACCTCCCCCACACCACTGATAACCTCCTCCACACCTCTGATAACCTCCTCCACACCCCTGATAACCTCCCCCACACCCCAGATAACCACCCCCACACCACAGATAACCTCCCCCACACCACTGATAACCTCCCCCACACCACTGATAACCTCCTCCACACCTCTGATAACCTCCCCCACACCCCTGATAACCTCCCCCACACCCCTGATAACCTCCCCCACACCACTGATAACCTCCCCCACACCACTGATAACCTCCTCCACACCTCTGATAACCTCCTCCACACCCCTGATAACCTCCCCCACACCCCTGATAACCTCCCCCACACCACTGATAACCTCCCCCACACCACTGATAACCTCCTCCACACCCCTGATAACCTCCTCCACACCCCTGATAACCTCCTCCACACCCCTGATAACCTCCCCCACACCCCTGATAACCTCCTCCACACCCCTGATAACCTCCTCCACACCCCTGATAACCTCCCCCACACCCCTGATAACCTCCTCCACACCCCTGATAACCTCCTCCACACCCCTGATAACCTCCTCCACACCCCTGATAACCTCCTCCACACCCCTGATAACCTCCTCCACACCCCTGATAACCTTCTCCACACCCCTGATAACCTCCTCCACACCCCTGATAACCTTCTCCACACCCCTGATAACCTTCTCCACACCCCTGATAACCTCCCCTACACCCCTGATAACCTCCCCTACACCCCTGATAACCTCCCCCACACCCCTGATAACCTCCCCTACACCCCTGATAACCTCCCCCACACTCATGATAACCTCCCCCACACTCCTGATAACCTCCCCCACACCCCTGATAACCTCCTCCACATCCCCGATAACCTCCCCTACACCCCTGATAACCTCCCCTACACCCCTGATAACCTCCCCTACACCCCTGATAACCTCCCCTACACCCCTGATAACCTCCTCCACACCCCTGATTACCTCCCCTACACCCCTGATAACCTCCCCTACACCCCTGATAACCTCCCCACACTCCTGATAACCACCCCCACACCCCTGATAACCTCCCCCACACCCCTGATAACCTCCCCCACACCCCTGATAACCTCCTCCACACCCCTGACAACGTCCCCCACACCCCTGATAACCTCCCCCACTCCCCTGACAACGTCCCCCACACCCCTGATAACCTCCCCACACCCCTGATAACCTCTCCCACACCCCTGATAACCTCCCCCACACCCCTGACAACGTCCCCCACACCCCTGATAACCACCCCCACACCCCTGATAACCTCCCCCACACCCCTGACAACGTCCCTCACACCCCTGATAACCTCCCCCACTCCCCTGACAACGTCCCCCACACCCCTGATAACCTCCCCCACACTCCTGATAACCTCCCCCACACCCCTGACAACCTCCCCCACCCCCCTGACAACCTCCCCCACACCCCTGATAACCTCCCCCACACCCCTGATAACCTCCCCCACCCCCCTGACAACGTCCCGCACACCCCTGATAACCTCCCCCACACCCCTGATAACCTCCCCCACACCCCTGACAACGTCCCCCACACCCCTGATAACCTCCCCCACTCCCCTGACAACCTCCCCCACACCCCTGATAACCTCCCCCACACTCCTGATATCCTCCCCCACACCCCTGATAACCTCCCCCACACCCCTGACAACGTCCCCCACACCCCTGATAACCTCCCCCACACCCCTGACAGCGTCCCCCACACCCCTGATAACCTCCCCCACACCCCTGATAACCTCCCCCACACCCCTGATAACCTCCCCCACACCCCTGATAACCTCCACCACACCCCTGATAACCTCCCCCACACCCCTGATAACCTCCCCCACACTCCTGATAACCTCCCCCACACCCCTGATAACCTCCCCCACACCACTGATAACCTCCTCCACACCCCTGATAACCTCCCCCACACCCCTGATAACATCCCCCACACCCCTGACCTAGGAACTAGGCCCCAGAAGGGTTAACAGGAGTACATCTGCACTTATCTACAGTTCACTTATCTGCTACAAATTTAAGAAATTTGTTTAATATATCTGGTACCTTTCATTTCAGAAGTAGAATACTGAAGCACCTGAGCAGGAGCACCTACTCCGTTGAGACCTAACGCGGATACAGGGACTAGAAACCCCGATGTAAATGGTTTTGAAAACCAGCAAGTTGAGGAATGGGATACTTGCAACATACGGGAATCTTTACTGAGGAAACGTTTCGCCAGTCAGCGGCTTCTTCAGTCCAATACAGGGAATAACGATTGAAGATAAGGAGGAGTTTGAGGTGATCAGTCCCTCAGCCTGGAGTTGATGTGTTCAGTCCATCACACACACACACACACACACACACACACACACACACACACACACACACACGCACACGCACACACACACACAGTGTAAGCACAGGAGCACCAGCTACCCAGGCTACGCCACTATTAAAGTTAACACCGCACCTGTAATTTACCCTACACCTGCACCCATTACAATTTGTCCTGCGTCCGGTAATGCAGTCTGGACCAATTTTCCTAATGGGGCAAAATGGTGGTTATCACATGTGGGGGAGAAGGATAATATAATTCTGAGTGACCAACTTGAGCATTCTCTCTTCCTCACACTCACAAGTAAGTTTATATACATTTATATATATATGTATATTTATATATATATATATATATATATATATATATATATATATATATATATATATATATATATATATATATATATATGTATATATATATATATATATATATATATATATATTATGTGTGTGTGTGTGCGTGTGTGGTGGACTGAGCACATCGACTCCAGACTGAGGGACTGATTACTTCAAACTTATCATCTGCCATCATCTCTGTATTGGACTGAGGAAGCCGCTAACTGGCGAAACATTTCCACAGTCAAAATTCCCAGACTTTACACAGGTGTCTAATTCTTCAACTTGCCGGTTTTTCTGCACCATTTACATCAGAATTTCTGATTCGAAATTTAGTGATACGAAGCTGTAAACCCGTGTGAGAGTCGCTAAGAGTACTGGGGGCTCGGTCCTCCGTCCTGGTATACTGAGCGTCCTGGGTTGTATTATCCAGGTGATAGCAGGTAATGAGGAGACGTGATCTCACCTGTATGCTAATTACCGTCCACCTCTACGTTACGTTACACCTAATTTGCATTTTCTCAAATTGCTCCACATAAGTGAGTACTTGTTGTGTAGAGATTCCAGAGATGTGAGATCAGGGTGTGTTAGCCAACTGACTGATGTTTGGCGAGGTGGGTCATGGTGGTGGGTCATGGTGGTGGATCATGGTGGTGGGTCATGGTGGTGGGTCATGGTGGTGGGTCATGGTGGTGGGTCATGGTGGTGGGTCATGGTGGTGGGTCATGGTGGTGGGTCATGGTGGTGGGTTATGGTGGTGGGTCATGGTGGTGGGTCATGGTGGTGGGTCATGGTGGTGGGTCATGGTGGTGGGTCATGGTGGTGGGTCATGGTGGTGGGTCATGGTGGAGGATCATGGTGGTGGGTCATGGTGGTGGGTCATGGTGGGGGATCATGGTGGTGAGTCATGGTGGAGAATCATGGTGGAGGATCATGGTGCTGGATCATGATGGAGGATCATGGTGGTGGGTCATGGTGGTGGTCATGGTGGTGGGTTATGGTGGTGGATCATGGTGGTGGGTCATGGTGGAGAATCATGGTGGAGGATCATGGTGCTGGATCATGATGGAGGATCATGGTGGTGGGTCATGGCGAAGGATCATGGTGCTGGATCATGATGGAGGATCATGGTGGTGGGTCATGGCGAAGGATCATGGTGGTGGGTCATGGTGGTGGGTCATGGTGGTGGGTCATGGTGGTGGGTCATGGTGGAGGATAATGGTGGTGGGTCATGGTGGAGAATCATGGTGGAGGATCATGGTGGTGGATCATGATGGAGGATCATGGTGGTGGATCATGGTGGTGGGTCATGGTGGTGGGTCATGGTGGTTTGCCATGGTGGGTCATGGTGGTGGGTCGTGGTGGTGGGTCATGCTGGTGGGTCATGGTAGTGGGTCATGATGGTGGGTCATGCTGGTGGGTCATGGTAGTTGGTCATGATGGTGGGTCATGGTAGTGGGTCATGGTGGTGGGTCATGGTGGTTTGCCATGGTGGTGGGTCATAGTGGTTTGCCTTGGTGGTGGATCATGGTGGTGGGTAATGGTGGTGGGTCATGGTGGTGGGTCATGGTAGTGGGTCATGATGGTGGGTCATGGTGGTGGGTCATGGTGGTGGGTCATGGTGGTTTGCCATGGTGGTGGATCATGGTGGTGGGTCATGGTGGTGGGTCATGGTGGTGGGTCATGGTGGTGGGTCATGGAGGTGGGTCATGGTGGTGGGTCATGGTGGTGGGTCATGGTGGACGATCATGGTGGTTGGTCATGGTAGAGGATCACGGTGGTGGGTCATGGTGGGGGATCATGGTGGTGGGTCATGGTGGAGGATCATGGTGGAGAATCATGGTGGTGAGTTATGGTGGAGGATCATGGTGGTAGGTCATGGTGGAGGATCATGGTGGAGGGTCATGGTGGAAGATCATGGTGGAGGATCGTGGTGGTGGGTCATGGTGGAGGATCATGGTGGAGGATCATGGTGGTGGGTCATGGTGGAGGATCATGGTGGAGGATCATAGTGGTGGGTCATGGTGGAGGATCATGGTGGTAGGTCATGGTGGAGGATCATGGTGGCGGGTCATGGTGGAGGATCATGGTGGTGGCTCATGGTGGAGAATCATGGTGGTGAGTTATGGTGGAGGATCATGGTGGTAGGTCATGGTGGAGGATCATGGTGGTGAGTCATGGTGGAAGATCATGGTGGTGAGTCATGATGGAGGATCATGGTGGTGGGTCATAGTGGAGAATCATGGTGTTGGGTCATGGTGGAGGATCATGGTGGTGGGTCATGGTGGTGGGTCATGGTGGTGGGTCATGGTGGAGGATCATGGTGGTGGGTCATGGTAGAGGATCACGGTGGTGGGTCATGGTGGGGGATCATGGTGGTGGGTCATGGTGGAGGATCATGGTGGAGAATCATGGTGGTGAGTTATGGTGGAGGATCATGGTGGTAGGTCATGGTGGAGGATCATGGTGGTGGGTCATGGTGGAGAATCATGGTGGAGGATCGTGGTGGTGGGTCATGGTGGAGGATCATGGTGGAGGATCATGGTGGTGGGTCATGGTGGAGGATCATGGTGGAGGATCATAGTGGTGGGTCATGGTGGAGGATCATGGTGGTAGGTCATGGTGGAGGATCATGGTGGTGGGTCATGGTGGAGGATCATGGTGGTAGGTCATGGTGGAGGATCATGGTGGTGGTTCATGATGGAGGATCATGGTGGTGGGTCATGGTGGAGGATCATGGTGGTGGGTCATGGTGGAGGATCATGGTGGTAGGTCATGGTGGAGGATCATGGTAGTGGGTCATGATGGAGGATCATGGTGGTGGGTCATGATGGAGGATCATGGTGGTGGGTCATGGTGGAGGATCATGGTGGTGGGTCATGGTGGATGATCATGGTGGTGGGTTATGATGGAGGATCATGGTGGTGGGTCATGATGGAGGATCATGGTGGTGGGTCATGGTGGAGGATCATGGTGGTGGGTCATGGTGGAGGATCATGGTGGTGGGTCATGGTGGAGGATCATGGTGGTGGGTCATGGTGGAGGATCATGGTGGTGGGTCATGGTGGAGGATCATGGTGGTGGGTCATAGTGGAGAATCATGGTGGAGG
>NC_091315.1:24624724-24627224 GCF_038502225.1 Cherax quadricarinatus
ATACCATTCTCACCACACTGGACAATACCTTGGCGTGCAGCTTGCGCTACACGTTGATCCAAGGCAGCCAGCTTTCAGGGAGAAGGCTTACAGCTTTTCATCTCATCCCCTGCATGCTAGATTGGTATAGCACTGCGTACCTTGTGCCAGGTTCGTAGGTTCGAGTTTCCTTCAGCCAGAGATCAGTATTTATATATATATATATATATATATATATATATATATATATATATATATATATATATGTGTGTGTGTGTGTGTGTGTGTGTGTGTGTGTGTGTGTGTGTGTGTGTGTGTGTGTGTGTGTGTGTGTGTGTGTGTGTGTGTGTGTGTGTGTGTGTGTGTATGTATGTATGCAAGGAATTCGCGAGAGCAGGCGAAATATACACAAACACTGATCTCTGGCTGAAGGAGACTCGAACCTACGAACCTTAGGACAAGGTACGCAGTGCTTTACCAGTCTACCCACACTGGACAATACCTTGGCGTGTAGCTTGCGCTACACGTTTGATCCAAGGCAGCCAGCTTTCAGGGAAAAGGCTTACAGCTTTTCATCTCATCCCCTGCATGCATCAGCCTTACTAGAGATTTTAACAATGCAATATATGTATGTATGTATATATGTCGTGCCGAATAGGCAGAACTTGCGATCTCGGCTTAAATAGCAACGCTCATCTTGCCATATAGGACAAGTGAAAATTTGTGTATGCAATAATTTCGCCAAAATCATTCTGAACCTAACGAAAAAAATATATTTCACTGTGTTTGTTTAGTATTAAATTATTGTAAACAAATCTAAAATATATTTAGTTGGGTTAGGCTAAAATAAATTGCGCCTGTTATAATAAGGTTAGGTAAGTTTTCTAAGTTCCTTTTGGTGCAAAATTATAATTTTTTACATCAACATTAATGAAAAAAAAAATATCTTTAAACGTATAAGAGAAAATTTTAGAAAGGAATTAATTTTAAATGAGTTCTTGCTAATTGACCAGTTTTACATATTCGGCACGACATGTATATATATATATATACATATATATATATATATATATATATATATATATATATATATATATATATATATATATATATATATATATATATATACATATATATATATATATATATATAAAATGTGTGTGTTTGACTTAACAGGGCACAGACATCTGGAGGATAATCTTCCGTACACACAAGTCCTAGTGCCACTCATGACAAAAATTTAGAATCGATCGGAAATCGCAGCTGGCTTGTAAGAGAATGTTTTAATTTTCCTTGTGTGTGTGTGTGTGTGTGTGTGTGTGTGTGTGTGTGTGTGTGTGTGTGTGTGTGTGTGTGTGTGTGTGTGTGTGTGTGTGTGTGTGTTTTATCTGAGGCACGGTGATTATTACCGTGGTGACGCAGTGGTCGACGTTGATACCTGTGATAATACACAATTGTTGGTGTGATTACAGGCTGAAGACTGGGCAGCCTGCCTGGTGATGCACCTCCCTGGGACGGACGCAGTCTTGTCATTCTTACCTTTGTCCACCCAGGCTTATGACTGGTGAAAGGTAACACAGGAATGTCCGAGATGGACACTACTCAGAGAGAGAGAGAGAGAGAGAGAGAGAGAGAGAGAGAGAGAGAGAGAGAGAGAGAGAGAGAGAGAGAGAGAGAGAGAGAGAGAGAGAGAGAGAGAGAGAGAGAGAGAGAGAGAGAGCACTGGGTTATAGTGGTCACCCACTCCAGAAGAGTATCGCTGCTTAATATTAAAAAAACAGAACCCAATAATGGAAACAATACATGTAGTTACTCTTATAAACCATACGAGTTTGTCTTCCTGCCTGCCTGGCTGCCTACCTGCCTGCCTGCCTGGCTGCCTGACTGCCTGGCTACCTGCCTGCCTGCCTGCCTGCCTGCCTGCCTGCCTGCCTGCCTGCCTGCCTGGCTGTCTGCCTGCCTGGCTGCCTGGTTGCATGGCTGCCTGCCTGTCTGGCTGCCTGCCTGCCTGCCTGCCTGCCTGCCTGCCTGCCTGCCTGCCTGCCTGCCTGCCTGCCTGCCTGGCTGTCTGCCTGCCTGGCTGCCTGGTTGCATGGTTGCCTGCCTGCCTGGCTGCCTGCCTGCCTGCCTGCCTGCCTACCTGCCTGGCTGCCTGGCTGCCTGGCTGCCTGACTGCCTGGCTACCTGCCTGCCTGGCTGCCTGCCTGCCTGCCTGCCTACCGTGTGAGGCTAGTCACCTGTTCACTATTCCTCCTTTACATATTAATGGTTGGCTGAGCCTAGAAGCTGGGACCTCCGCCGTGGCTGGGCAAGAACACGAGCAACATGGAAATCAACACGAACGGTACTTACCATTTTAACTTCTGAGACAACGCTAATGACGGTACGCGGCCTGGCTTAATGAATAGTTGGCGTGGGACGGAGGTTGACAGTCCTCGATAGACTACAGAGCTAGCTTTCTCTCTCTCTCTCTCTCTCTCTCTCTCTCTCTCTCTCTCTCTCTCTTCCCTCCCCCTTTCAT
>NC_091315.1:24637224-24699724 GCF_038502225.1 Cherax quadricarinatus
AAAAAAATATTTCATCGCTACACGGTCTTGAACAACTTATTTCTCCGCAACAGAAACCAAAATACGATCTATAAACCCTAATAACAGTCTGAAAGGGTATCTAAATATTCTGGTTGACTTAGTTCCCTACATCAAAGGATCGGGGTGAGGAGATCGAGGCGTAAAAGCAACACCCGTTTCAACCATTTACAAGATCGACTCAGCAGGAGAGAAAATCTCAGTCGATAAGCCAAAGGAGAATCTTCGTCACAAAATATTAATTCATCCACCACCACAAGAAACGCAGGAGAGGAAAAAGGCAGGATGCTTGTCATTTGAGGTTAGGTTAGGTAAGGTTTGTGAAGAAACAAAACAAGTGTCTTGGTCATATGATGACCCGCAGATGGAGCTTTTGGTCATCTATCTGACCGAGGCCTTCCGCTGGCTTACCGGTCTACTTCTTTGAAAATTAAGACGACACCAGAAACAGGAGCCCCACTAGCAACAGCAGCAGGAGCAGCCATGAGAATAGTATAGTAACCGTGTAATTACTAACATAAGCAGCAGTAGCAGCAATGTCAACAACAGTAGCAATAACAGCAGCAACGCCAGGAGGCGAATAAAACAGCAAATGCAGCAGTAGCAGGAGCGTAAGTAGCAACTTCAGTATCATCTATAGTAGTAGCAATACAAACACCTGCAGTGTTACCACCACCACCACCAACGGCAGTAACAGCGTCACCATCACCATAAGAAAAGAAAAAGAAGTACCAGAACCAGCACCAACACCTCCACCAACAACAACAACAGCACCGCCACCAACAACAGCAGCAGCAGTAGCAATAGTGGTAGCAGCAGCACTACCACCCCTAAAAACAAAAGTACCCTCACCAACAACAGCAGCAGTAGCAGCACCATGTAGCACTGGTAGTGTCAAACCTGCCCCCCCCCTCCAGTAGCAACCATCAACCACCACTCGAGAGCCATCCTCCGGCCTTCCCATATACGGCTACTGTCCACTTTTCGGAGTCGATTTAAGGCGGGATTAAAAATGGGTCCGCGGAGGAAGAGAGCGTGTCAGGTCGAGTCTTCACATAAATTACAATATAATTGACAGGTGAATCAAAGATGAGCTAGTTACTGGGATGACAGAGAGACCCACCACCACCTACCCGTCTTTCTCTGTCTCTCTCCCCGTCTCGGAAAACTATGGATTCTCCAAGACAACCTCCAGACCTCGTTTGAAACCCGTCCGCCGGCGCTCCCTGCCTCTTAAAGATTCATATACACAAGACGATATCACTCGCCCACACCCGTAACTCCACTGGATGTCCGTGCGCGATTTTTCGCGTGAACCGGATTTTAATACATTCTGAATAAGAAGGAGGTCCGGATGTCAGGGCACCAGCGGTGATAGCGCACACTGGCTGTCTCCCGGGTCCTCTACCCCCAGGGTAAACTATCCAAGTCAATTAAGTAGTGACTTAATGCCGGTGGTATTTGAAGGATGTTGAGTGCCAGGGGTGACTTGCGACTCTGACGCAGCTGCTGCCAGCGAGCTTGTCACTGCGTTTTGTTGGTTATTTTCAACGAATGAAATGCATTGTGAACAAGTTTGAAGACAGAGAAAAGACACCAGCTGTGGACAAGGCTTTTAATGTGGCAGTATCTTGCTCTGCGTAGAGATTTAATCACGTCATCGTGACTTGATCAAGCTCTACGCAATACCCGCCACCCAACCATCACTCGGTGTACGCACAATTTGCGTTAAATGGTTCAAGAAATAGGGCGTAGCTGTCCGGGGAATTCATATTTGATAGATGTGGCAATGATGAACAGATGTTGGGAAGGTAAAAATATCTGAGCGAGATATGAGTGTTGCTGTTGTTGTTCCCTGACGTGTAACAAGGTGCAAGAGTGATACTCATGTTAAATGCAATTACCACTACTAACATGTTGTCCCTCCCTCACTTGGTAAAACATTGTGTGTGTGTGTGTGTGTGTGTGTGTGTGTGTGCGTGTGTGTGTGTGTGTGTGTGTGTGTGTGTGTGTGTGTGTGTGTGTGTGTGTGTGTGTGTGTGTGTGTGTGTGTGTGTGTGTGTGTGTGTGTGTGTGTGTGTGTGTGTGTGTGTGTGTGTGTGTGTGTGTGTGTGTGTGTGTGTGTGTGTGTGTGTGTGTGTGTGTGTGTATGTGTGTGTGTGTACTCACCTAGTTGTACTCACCTAGTTGAGGTTGCGGGGGTCGAGTCCGAGCTCCTGGCCCCGCCTCTTCACTGATCGCTACTAGGTCACTCTCCCTGAGCCGTGAGCTTTATCATACCTCTGCTTAAAGCTATGTATGGATCCTGCCTCCACTACATCGCTTCCCAAACTATTCCACTTACTGACTACTCTGTGGCTGAAGAAATACTTCCTAACATCCCTGTGATTCATCTGTGTCTTTAGCTTCCAACTGTGTCCCCTTGTTACTGTGTCCAATCTCTGGAACATCCTGTCTTTGTCCACCTTGTCAATTCCTCTCAGTATTTTGTATGTTGTTATCATGTCCCCCCTATCTCTCCTGTCCTCCAGTGTCGTCAGGTTGATTTCCCTTAACCTCTCCTCGTAGGACATACCTCTTAGCTCTGGGACTAGTCTTGTTGCAAACCTTTGCACTTTCTCTAGGTGTGGGTTCCAAACTGGTGCCGCATACTCCAATATGGGCCTAACGTATACGGTGTACAGGGTCCTGAACGATTCCTTATTAAGATGTCGGAATGCTGTTCTGAGGTTTGCTAGGCGCCCATATGCTGCAGCAGTTATTTGGTTGATGTGCGCTTCAGGAGATGTGCCTGGTGTTATACTCACCCCAAGATCTTTTTCCTTGAGTGAGGTTTGTAGTCTCTGACCCCCTAGACTGTACTCCGTCTGCGGCCTTCTTTGCCCTTCCCCAATCTTCATGACTTTGCACTTGGTGGGATTGAACTCCAGGAGCCAATTGCTGGACCAGTTCTGCAGCCTGTCCAGATCCCTTTGTAGTTCTGCCTGGTCTTCGATCGAGTGTATTCTTCTCATCAACTTCACGTCATCTGCAAACAGGGACACCTCAGAGTCTATTCCTTCCGTCATGTCGTTCACAAATACCAGAAACAGCACTGGTCCTAGGACTGACCCCTGCGGGACCCCGCTGGTCACAGGTGCCCACTCTGACACCTCGCCACGTACCATGACTCGCTGCTGTCTTCCTGACAAGTATTCCCTGATCCATTGTAGTGCCTTCCCTGTTATCCCTGCTTGGTCCTCCAGTTTTTGCACCAATCTCTTGTGTGGAACTGTGTCAAACGCCTTCTTGCAGTCCAAGAAAATGCAATCCACCCACCCCTCTCTCTCTTGTCTTACTGCTGTCACCATGTCATAGAACTCCAGTAGGTTTGTGACACAGGATTTCCCGTCCCTGAAACCATGCTGGCTGCTGTTGATGAGATCATTCCTTTCTAGGTGTTCCACCACTCTTCTCCTGATAATCTTCTCCATGATTTTGCATACTATACATGTCAGTGACACTGGTCTGTAGTTTAATGCTTCATGTCTGTCTCCTTTTTTAAAGATTGGGACTACATTTGCTGTCTTCCATGCCTCAGGCAATCTCCCTGTTTCGATAGATGTATTGAATATTGTTGTTAGGGGTACACATAGCGCCTCTGCTCCCTCTCTCAATACCCATGGGGAGATGTTATCTGGCCCCATTGCCTTTGAGGTATCTAGCTCACTCAGAAGCCTCTTCACTTCTTCCTCGGTTGTGTGCACTGTGTCCAGCACTTGGTGGTGTGCCCCACCTCTCCGTCTTTCTGGAGTCCCTTCTGTCTCCTCTGTGAACACTTCTTTGAATCTCTTGTTGAGTTCTTCACATACTTCCCGGTCATTTCCTGTTGTCTCTCCTCCTTCCTTCCTTAGCCTGATTACCTGGTCCTTGACTGTTGTTTTCCTCCTGATGTGGCTGTACAACAGTTTCGGGTCAGATTTGGCTTTCGCTGCTATGTCATTTTCATATTGTCTTTGGGCCTCCCTTCTTATCTGTGCATATTCATTTCTGGCTCTACGACTGTTCTCCTTATTCTCCTGGGTCCTTTGCCTTCTATATTTCTTCCATTCCCTAGCACACTTGGTGTGTGTGTGTGTGTGTGTGTGTGTGTGTGTGTGTGTGTGTGTGTGTGTGTGTGTGTGTGTGTGTGTGTGTGTGTGTGTCTGTGTGTGTGTGTGTGTGTGTGTGTGTGTGTGTGTGTGTGTGTGTGTATGTGTGTGTGTGTGTGTGTGTGTGTGTGTGTGTGTGTGTGTATGTGTATGTGTGTGTGTGTGTGTGTGTGTGTGTGTGTGTGTGTGTGTGTGTGTGTGTGTGTGTGTACTCACCTAGTTGAGGTTGCGGGGGTCGAGTCCGAGCTCCTGGCCCCGCCTCTTCATTGATCGCTACTAGGTCACTCTCCCTGAGCCGTGAGCTTTATCATACCTATGCTTAAAGCTATGTATGGATCCTGCCTCCACTACATCGCTTCCCAAACTATTCCACTTACTGACTATTCTGTGGCTGAAGAAATACTTCCTAACATCCCTGTGATTAATCTGTGTCTTCAACTTCCAACTGTGTCCCCTTGTTACTGTGTCCAATCTCTGGAACATCCTGTCTTTGTCCACCTTCTCAATTCCTCTCAGTATTTTGTATGTCGTTATCATGTCCCCCCTATCTCTCCTGTCCTCCAGTGTCGTCAGGTTGATTTCCCTTAACCTCTCCTCGTAGGACATACCTCTTAGCTCTGGGACTAGTCTTGTTGCAAACCTTTGCACTTTCTCTAGTTTCTTTACGTGCTTGGCTAGGTGAGGGTTCCAAACTGGTGCCGCATACTCCAATATGGGCCTAACGTACACGGTGTACAGGGTCCTGAACGATTCCTTATTAAGATGTCGGAATGCTGTTCTGAGGTTTGCTAGGCGCCCATATGCTGCAGCAGTTATTTGGTTGATGTGCGCTTCAGGAGATGTGCCTGGTGTTATACTCACCCCAAGATCTTTTTCCTTGAGTGAGGTTTGTAGTCTCTGGCCCCCTAGACTGTACTCCGTCTGCGGTCTTCTTTGCCCTTCCCCAATCTTCATGACTTTGCACTTGGTGGGATTGAACTCCAGGAGCTAATTGCTGGACCAGGTCTGCAGCCTGTCCAGATCCCTTTGTAGTTCTGCCTGGTCTTCGATCGAGTGAATTCTTCTCATCAACTTCACGTCATCTGCAAACAGAGACACCTCAGAGTCTATTCCTTCCGTCATGTCGTTCACAAATACCAGAAACACCACTGGTCCTAGGACTGACCCCTGTGGGACCCCGCTGGTCACAGGTGCCCACTCTGACACCTCGCCACGTACCATGACTCGCTGCTGTCTTCCTGACAAGTATTCCCTGATCCATTGCAGTGCCTTCTCTGTTATCCCTGCTTGGTCCTTCAGTTTTTGCACTAATCTCTTGTGTGGTACTGTGTCAAACGCCTTCTTGCAGTCCAAGAAAATGCAATCCACCCACCCCTCTCTCTCTTGTCTTACTGCTGTCACCATGTCATAGAACTCCAGTAGGTTTGTGACACAGGATTTCCCGTCTCTGAAACCATGTTGTCTGCTGGTGATGAGATCATTCCTTTCTAGATGTTCCACCATTCTTCTCCTGACAATCTTTTCCATGATTTTGCATGCTATACATGTCAGTGACACTGGTCTGTAGTTTAGTGCTTCATGTCTGTCTCCTTTTTTAAATATTGGGACCACATTTGCTGTCTTCCATGCCTCAGGCAATCTCCCTGTTTCGATAGATGTATTGAATATTGTTGTTAGGGGTACACATAGCACCTCTGCTCCCTCTCTCAGGACCCATGGAGAGATGTTATCTGGCCCCATTGCCTTTGAGGTATCTAGTTCACTCAGAAGCCTCTTCACTTCTTCCTCGGTTGTGTGTTCTGTGTCCAGCACATGGTGGTGTACCCCACCTCTCCGTCTTTCTGGAGCCCCTTCTGTCTCCTCTGTGAATACTTCTTTGAA
Organism: Cherax quadricarinatus; assembly: GCF_038502225.1. Taxonomy (NCBI): domain Eukaryota; kingdom Metazoa; phylum Arthropoda; class Malacostraca; order Decapoda; family Parastacidae; genus Cherax; species Cherax quadricarinatus. Next base: position 24,643,254 of record NC_091315.1, read on the forward strand.
TCTCTTGTTGAGTTCCTCACATACTTCACGGTCATTTCTAGTTGTCTCTCCTCCTTCCTTCCTTAGCCTGATTACCTGGTCCTTGACGGTTGTTTTCTTCCTGATGTGGCTGTATAACAGCTTCGGGTCAGATTTGGCTTTTGCTGCTATGTCGTTTTCATACTGACGTTGGGCCTCCCTTCTTATCTGTGCATATTCGTTTCTGGCTCTACGACTGCTCTCCTTATTCTCCTGGGTCCTTTGCCTTCTATATTTCTTCCATTCCCTAGCACACTTGGTTTTTGCCTCCTTGCATCTTTGGGTGAACCATGGGCTCATTCTGGCTTCTCCATTATTCCTGTTACCCTTGGGTACAAACCTCTCCTCAGCCTCCTTGCACATTGTTGCTACATATTCCATCATCTCATTAACTGGCTTCCCTGCTAGTTATCTGTCCCACTGAACCTCATTCAGGAAGTTCCTCATTCCTGTGTAGTCCCCTTTCCTGTAGTTTGGTTTCATTTGTTCTGGCCTTCCTGCTTCCCCCTCCACTTGTAGCTCTACTGTGTATTCGAAGCTCAAAACCACAAGATCGCTGGCCCCAAGGGGTCTTTCATATGTGATGTCCTCAATATCTGCACTACTCAAGGTGAATACTAAGTCCAGTCTTGCTGGTTCATCCTCTCCTCTCTCTCTTGTAGTGTCCCTTACGTGTTGGTACATGAAGTTTTCCAGTACCACCTCCATCATTTTAGCCCTCCATGTATCTTGGCCCCCATGTGGCTCCAAGTTCTCCCATTCGATCTCCTTGTGGTTAAAGTCGCCCATGATCAGGAGCTTTGCCCTGCATGCATGAGCTCTTCTGGTCACTCTAGCCAGTGTGTCAACCATCGCTCTATTGCTCTCGTCATACTCTTGCCTTGGCCTCCTGCTGTTCTGTGGTGGGTTATACATCACTGCAATTATCACCTTGGGACCACCAGAGTGAAGCGTTCCCGCTATGTAATCACTTTCTTCTCCGCTGTCTCCTCTCTCCAGCTCATCAAAATTCCATCGGTGTTTGATCAGCAATGCCACTCCTCCACCCCCCCTGTTCTTTCTGTCTTTTCTCAGGATCTTGTATCCCGCTGGAAAGATGGCATCTGTTATCATACCTGTAAGCTTGGTTTCTGTGATCGTTATGATGTCTGGTGATGCCTCTTTGACTCTTTCGTGCCACTCCTCCCACTTGTTTGTTATTCTATCAGCATTTGTGTACCATACCTTCAGTTTCCTTTCCAACACTGTGGTTTGGGGGGCCTGTGGGGGTGGGAGACCTGGTAGCATACTGTGGGATTCTATGGTTGGGGGTTGGGTGGAAGCTGTGGGTATGGATTGTATTGTGTGTTGGGATGGTGTGATAGGTTGTGGGGTTCTGAGGATAGTTGTGTATGTGCTTGCCCTTGCTGCTCTGTTCTGCTCTGACTGACCTCTGCTGGTTCCATCCTTGTCTCCTTTCCTAGCTCCTTTCGCTTTTTTGTCCTCTCCCTCAGCTGCCGTCTCTCTGTTTGTGTTCTGTCTCTGTCTAGGAACACCTTCTTGTACTCTTCCGAGCTTTTCAACCGTGGTTTCTCTTGGAGGATCCTGTTCCGCACTGTTTCTGTCCTGAGAATCAGCTTGATCGGTCGGTTTCTCCCCTTCAAGTACCCCCCTATTCTCTGAAAATTTACAATCTCATCCATGTCTTCTCCCCCTATTTCCATGATGATTTTCTCAATCTCCTTTCTTTTTTCCTGCCATCTTTCAGTGTGTGTCCTTTCCTCTCTCTCCTGAAGCCCATGGATGATCACTGATTTTGCCCTTTCCTTCTCCCATTGCCTCTCCCTCTGTGACTCTGGTTCCTGTCTGTATGTGGTCATTTTCTCCCTTGATTTTTCCAGTGGCTCTTGGTAGCATGGTTGTGCCTCAGCATTCGACCTATCTCCCTCTCCATCTGCACCCATCTGCTCTTCCCTTCCACTCCCTGGCCCTTCTTTGCAGGCTGATATGAACTTAGCATAATTCATATCTCCTTCCTTCCTGTTCAGCCTCTCATCTTTGTATGGTGTGTCTTCTCTGGTCACTACCCCTGAGACTTGCTTCAGCCTGTTTACCTCAAATTCTAGGACCTTTACCCTGGCTACTGCAGTTTCGACTTGTGCCTCCCAATTCTTCGTCTCTTTCTCCAACCTCTTTTTCCCATTTCACAGAGAGCTCTTTCTCCATTTTTTCAGAAAGCTCTCCTAATTTTCTCTCCCATTCTTGCTCTATCCTTTTCCACTGTCCCTCCATCCATTCCTCCCTACCAGTACCATTGTCATCTGATCCCTGATTTCTGCGAGTCCCAACTTTTTTTTTTTTTTTTTTTTTTTTTTTTTTTTTTTTTTTTTTTTTTTAGTGAAAGAGAGAAAGAGAGAAAGAGAAAAAGAAAAAGGGGGAGAGAGTGAGAGATAGGGAGAGAGAGAAGGGGAGCCTAGAAGGAGGGGAAAAGAAGGGTAAAAGGGGGAGAAAGTGAGAGAGAGAGAAAAGGTAAGAGAGAGGGGGGAGTGACAAGGGAAGAGAGAGATAAAAGAAGAGGAAGAGAGTAAGAGAGGAAGAGAGAGAGGGAGAGGGAGAGAGAGAGGATGAGAGAAAGAGGGAGAGAGAAAGAGAGAGAGAGAGAGAGCGATAGAGAGCTAGAGAGAGAGAGAGAGAGAGAGAGAGAGAGAGAGAGAGAGAGAGAGAGAGAGAGAGAGAGAGAGAGAGAGAGAGAGAGAGAGAGAGAGAGAGTGGAAGAGAGAGGAGAGGAGAGGGAGAGAGATGAGGGGGAAAGGAAGGGTTATAGGGTCACTTCACATGAAGGTGTAAAATCCTGTATATGTGTGTGTGTGTGTGTGTGTGTGTGTGTGTGTGTGTGTGTGTGTGTGTGTGCATATGTGTGTGTACATGTGTGTGTGTGTGTGTGTGTGTGTGTGTGTGTTAGTTAGTTACCATTTTGTCCTAGGCACAAGTCGATTAGACACTAGGCCTGTTGTATTTGCGAATGTGTGTGTGTGTGTGTGTGTGTATGTGTATGAGTGTGTGTGTACTCACCTAATTGCTCACCTAATTGTGGTTGCAGGGGTCGAGACTCAGCTCCTGGCCCCGCCTCTTCACTGATCGCTACTGGATCCTCTCTCTCTCTGCTTCCTGAGCTTTGTCATACCTCTTCTTAAAACTATGTATGGTTCCTGCCTCCACTACTTCACTTGCTAGGCTATTCCACTTGCTGACAACTCTATGACTGAAGAAATACTTCCTAACGTCCCTGTGACTCGTCTGAGTCTTCAGCTTCCAGTTGTGACCCCTTGTCCCTGTGTCCCCTCTCTGGAACATCCTATCTCTGTCCACCTTGTCTATTCCCCGCAGTATCTTGTATGTCGTTATCATATGTGTGTGTGTGTGAGTGTGTGTGTGTGTGTGTGTGTGTGTGTGCATATGTGTGTGTGTGCATATGTGTGTGTGTGTGTGTGTGTGTGTGTGTGTGTGTGTGTGTGTGTGTGTGTGTGTGTGTGTGTGTGTGTGTGTGTGTGCTACAGCTATTCAAGTGCCTAACAGCAGAGCTGTCCTCACCTAGTGTGTGTGCATATGTTTATGTAAACAGTCCTTATTTCCCACGTATGTACTACATATGTATTGTATATGTACCCGATCTCTTGGTTCCCACTGTACTCTTATGCGTTTAAAACTACGTTTAAAAATAAAAATAAATACACTAGGCTTCGCCTATATGCCGCTACCTCTAAATTCTATTAAATGCCAGTAAATGCTGCTTATTCTAATTCTGATAGCTCGAGGAGAGTGACCCCCAATTCCAGCTAGAGACAGGTACTATTGACCCCATGCAACTCAAACTAGGTGAATATTACTTGCGGCTGGCAGTGGAGTAACGTTGCGGGTCTGTCCTGTCCCAGAAGATGATGTTTGATGCTTCTCGGTAATTTTTCCACTAACTTCCTGTATGCACTATAGTCTCTAGCTCTTCTAATTTTTTCACTCACTCACTGTATTTACTGACACATCTGTACATATCTCTTATCTCCCTGGTCTTGAGTCGCACTTATTCTTCAAATACCCCACAGCGTTATTATGGCAACACTATTTAGGCCTGACACAACCGTTCACCCTTCCAACGGCCTCCACTAAACACTCAGCCAATATTTCCTTTTTTTTCTTTTCTGTGATCACTTATATTTCCTTTTTTTCGGGGCTTAAGTGATTATATGCACTCTTATGCGTGCACACGCCTATATCCCACACTCTATTCCATATGGCACAGTCAGAAATTACCACCAAAACACGAGCTCAAACCGCGTGACTCCTCCACGAGTGTGTGTGTGTGTGTGTGTGTGTGTGTGTGTGTGTGTGTGTGTGTGTGTGTGTGTGTGTGTGTGTGTTTGTGTGTGTGTGTGTGTGTGTGTGTGTGTGTGTGTGTATGTGTGTGTGTGTGTGTGTTAATCTTTCCTAGCCTCTGTTGCATAATTTATATAAAGACTTTTTCTAGTCATAATTTTCAAGGGCCTCCATACACTGTAGTATGTAATGTTGCATGTAGGTGATGTATATACATGATGTAGCATGTAGGTGATGTATATACATGATGTAGTATGTAGGTGATGTATATACATGATGTAGTATGTAGGTGATGTATATACATGATGTAGTATGTAGGTGATGTATATACATGATGTAGTATGTAGGTGATGTATATACATGATGTAGTATGTAGGTGATGTATATACATGATGTAGCATGTAGGTGATGTATATACATGATGTAGTATGTAGGTGATGTATATACATGATGTAGCATGTAGGTGATGTATATACATGATGTAGCATGTAGGAGATGTATATACATGATGTAGTATGTAGGTGATGTATATACATGATGTAGCATGTAGGTGATGTATATACATGATGTAGTATGTAGGTGATGTATATACATGATGTAGCATGTAGGTGATGTATATACATGATGTAGTATGTAGGTGATGTATATACATGATGTAGCATGTAGGTGATGTATATACATGATGTAGCATGTAGGTGATGTATATACATGATGTAGTATGTATATGTATATGTGTCTTACCTAACAGGTGATGTATATACATGATGTAGCATGTAGGTGATGTATATACATGATGTAGTATGTAGGTGATGTATATACATGATGTAGCATGTAGGTGATGTATATACATGATGTAGTATGTAGGTGATGTATATACATGATGTAGCATGTAGGTGATGTATATACATGATGTAGCATGTAGGTGATGTATATACATGATGTAGTATGTAGGTGATGTATATACATGATGTAGCATGTAGGTGATGTATATACATGATGTAGTATGTAGGTGATGTATATACATGATGTAGCATGTAGGTGATGCATATACATGATGTAGTATGTAGGTGATGTATATACATGATGTAGCATGTAGGTGATGTATATACATGATGTAGCATGTAGGTGATGTATATACATGATGTAGTATGTAGGTGATGTATATACATGATGTAGTATGTAGGTGATGTATATACATGATGTAGTATGTAGGTGATGTATATACATGATGTAGCATGTAGGTGATGTATATACATGATGTAGCATGTAGGTGATGTATATACATGATGTAGCATGTAGGTAATGTATATACATGATGTAGCATGTAGGTGATGTATATACATGATGTAGTATGTAGGTGATGTATATAAATGATGTAGCATGTAGGTGATGTATATACATGATGTAGCATGTAGGTGATGTATATATATGATGTAGCATGTAGGTGATGTATATACATGATGTAGTATGTAGGTGATGTATATACATGATGTAGTATGTAGGTGATGTATATACATGATGTAGTATGTAGGTGATGTATATACATGATGTAGCATGTAGGTGATGTATATACATGATGTAGCATGTAGGTGATGTATATACATGATGTAGCATGTAGGTGATGTATATACATGATGTAGTATGTAGGTGATGTATATACATGATGTAGTATGTAGGTGATGTATATACATGATGTAGTGTGTAGGTGATGTATATACATGATGTAGTATGTAGGTGATGTATATACATGATGTAGTATGTAGGTGATGTATTTACATGATGTAGCATGTAGGTGATGTATATACATGATGTAGCATGTAGGTAATGTATATACATGATGTAGCATGTAGGTGATGTATGTACATGATGTAGTATGTAGGTGATGTATATACATGATGTAGTATGTAGGTGATGTATATACATGATGTAGCATGTAGGTGATGTATATACATGATGTAGTATGTAGGTGATGTATATACATGATGTAGCATGTAGGTGATGTATATACATGATGTAGCATGTAGGTGATGTATATACATGATGTAGCATGTAGGTGATGTATATACATGATGTAGCATGTAGGTGATGTATATACATGATGTAGCATGTAGGTGATGTATATACATGATGTAGCATGTAGGTGATGTATATACATGATGTAGTATATAGGTGATGTATATACATTATGTAGCATGTAGGTGATGTATATACATGATGTAGTATGTAGGTGATGTATATACATGATGTAGCATGTAGGTGATGTATATACATGATGTAGCATGTAGGTGATGTATATACATGATGTAGTATGTAGGTGATGTATATACATGATGTAGTATGTAGGTGATGTATATACATGATGTAGTATGTAGGTGATGTATATACATGATGTAGCATGTAGGTGATGTATATACATAATGTAGCATGTAGGTGATGTATATACATGATGTAGTATGTAGGTGTTGTATATACATGATGTAGCATGTAGGTGATGTATATACATGATGTAGCATGTAGGTGACGTATATACATGATGTAGCATGTAGGTGATGTATATACATGATGCAGCATGTAGGTGATGTATATACATGATGTAGTATGTAGGTGATGTATATACATGATGTAGCATGTAGGTGATGTATATACATGATGTAGCATGTAGGTGATGTATATACATGATGTAGCATGTAGGTGATGTATATACATGATGTAGCATGTAGGTGATGTATATACATGATGTAGCATGTAGGTGATGTATATACATGATGTAGCATGTAGGTGATGTATATACATGATGTAGCATGTAGGTGATGTATATACATGATGTAGTATGTAAGTGATGTATATACATGATGTAGCATGTAGGTGATGCATATACATGATGTAGTATGTAGGTGATGTATATACATGATGTAGTATGTAGGTGATGTATATACATGATGTAGCATGTAGGTGATGTATATACATGATGTAGCATGTAGGTGATGTATATGCATGATGTAGTATGTAGGTGATGTATATACATGATGTAGTATGTAGGTGATGTATATAAATGATATAGTATGTAGGTAATGCATATACATGATGTAGTATGTAGGTGATGTATATGCATGATGTAGCATGTAGGTGATGTATATACATGATGTAGTATGTAGGTGATGTATATACATGATGTAGTATGTAGGTGATGTATATAAATGATGTAGTATGTAGGTAATGCATATACATGATGTAGTATGTAGGTGATGTATATGCATGATGTAGCATGTAGGTGATGTATATACATGATGTAGTATGTAGGTGATGTATATACATGATGTAGCATGTAGGTGATGTATATACATGATGTAGCATGTAGGTGATGTATATACATGATGTAGTATATAGGTGATGTATATACATGATGTAGCATGTAGGTGATGTATATACATGATGTAGTATGTAGGTGATGTATATACATGATGTAGCATGTAGGTGATGCATATACATGATGTAGTATGTAGGTGATGTATATACATGATGTAGCATGTAGGTGATGTATATACATGATGTAGCATGTAGGTGATGTATATACATGATGTAGTATGTAGGTGATGTATATACATGATGTAGTATGTAGGTGATGTATATACATGATGTAGTATGTAGGTGATGTATATACATGATGTAGCATGTAGATGATGTATATACATGATGTAGCATGTAGGTGATGTATATACATGATGTAGCATGTAGGTAATGTATATACATGATGTAGCATGTAGGTGATGTATATACATGATGTAGTATGTAGGTGATGTATATACATGATGTAGCATGTAGGTGATGTATATACATGATGTAGTATGTAGGTGATGTATATACATGATGTAGCATGTAGGTGATGTATATACATGATGTAGCATGTAGGTGATGTATATATATGATGTAGCATGTAGGTGATGTATATACATGATGTAGTATGTAGGTGATGTATATACATGATGTAGTATGTAGGTGATGTATATACATGATGTAGTATGTAGGTGATGTATATACATGATGTAGCATGTAGGTGATGTATATACATGATGTAGCATGTAGGTGATGTATATACATGATGTAGCATGTAGGTGATGTATATACATGATGTAGTATGTAGGTGATGTATATACATGATGTAGTATGTAGGTGATGTATATACATGATGTAGTGTGTAGGTGATGTATATACATGATGTAGTATGTAGGTGATGTATATACATGATGTAGTATGTAGGTGATGTATATACATGATGTAGCATGTAGGTGATGTATATACATGATGTAGCATGTTGGTAATGTATATACATGATGTAGCATGTAGGTGATGTATATACATGATGTAGTATGTAGGTGATGTATATACATGATGTAGTATGTAGGTGATGTATATACATGATGTAGCATGTAGGTGATGTATATACATGATGTAGTATGTAGGTGATGTATATACATGATGTAGCATGTAGGTGATGTATATACATGATGTAGCATGTAGGTGATTTATATACATGATGTAGCATGTAGGTGATGTATATACATGATGTAGCATGTAGGTGATGTATAAACATGATGTAGCATGTAGGTGATGTATATACATGATGTAGCATGTAGGTGATGTATATACATGATGTAGTATATAGGTGATGTATATACATTATGTAGCATGTAGGTGATGTATATACATGATGTAGTATGTAGGTGATGTATATACATGATGTAGCATGTAGGTGATGTATATACATGATGTAGCATGTAGGTGATGTATATACATGATGTAGTATGTAGGTGATGTATATACATGATGTAGTATGTAGGTGATGTATATACATGATGTAGGATGTAGGTGATGTATATACATGATGTAGTATGTAGGTGATGTATATACATGATGTAGTATGTAGGTGATGTATATACATGATGTAGTATGTAGGTGATGTATATGCATGATGTGGTATGTAGGTGATGTATATACATGATGTAGTATGTAGGTGATGTATATACATGATGTAGCATGTAGGTGATGTATATACATGATGTAGCATGTAGGTGATGTATATACATGATGTAGCATGTAGGTGATGTATATACATGATGTAGCATGTAGGTGATGTATATGCATGATGTAGTATGTAGGTGATGTATATACATGATGTAGTATGTAGGTGATGTATATGCATGATGTAGTATGTAGGTGATGTATATGCATGATGTAGTATGTAGGTGATGTATATACATGATGTAGTATGTAGGTGATGTATATGCATGATGTAGTATGTAGGTGATGTATATACATGATGTAGTATGTAGGTGATGTATATACATGATGTAGTATGTAGGTGATGTATATGCATGATGTAGTATGTAGGTGATGTATATACATGATGTCGTATGAAGGTGATGTATATACATGATGTAGTATGTAGGTGATGTATATACATGATGTCGTATGAAGGTGATGTATATACATGATGTAGTATGTAGGTGATGTATATACATGATGTCGTATGTAGGTGATGTATATACATGATGTAGTATGTAGGTGATGTATATGCATGATGTAGTATGTAGGTGATGTATATACATGATGTAGTATGTAGGTGATGTATATACATGATGTAGTATGTAGGTGATGTATATGCATGATGTAGTATGTAGGTGATGTATATACATGATGTCGTATGAAGGTGATGTATATACATGATGTAGTATGTAGGTGATGTATATATATGATGTCGTATGAAGGTGATGTATATACATGATGTAGTATGTAGGTGATGTATATACATGATGTCGTATGTAGGTGATGTATATACATGATGTAGTATGTAGGTGATGTATATACATGATGTCGTATGAAGGTGATGTATATACATGATGTAGTATGTAGGTGATGTATGTACATGATGTAGCATGTAGGTGATGTATATACATGATGTAGTATGTAGGTGATGTATATACATGATGTCGTATGAAGGTGATGTATATACATGATGTAGTATGTAGGTGATGTATATACATGATGTAGCATGTAGGTGATGTATATACATGATGTCGTATGAAGGTGATGTATATACATGATGTAGTATGTAGGTGATGTATATACATGATGTAGTATGTAGGTGATGTATATACATGATTTCCTTCTTATTTTCGGCACTCTCGTCTCGTTCAAATTGTCACCAACAAAAGCTCCAACACTACATCGTTCTTACACTTGTAAATACATCCGAGGGCAAGACAGATGTTTCAAATTTATTTTGTACAGAAAGCCCAGAGTCGTCTGTCAATCTAACCAAACCAGGGTACGGGTGGGGTTAGAATCCATGGCAAGTGGTCACATGGCCTGGTCACAGACCGGGCCCAGGGGGCGTTGAGCCCCGGAACTCTCTCCAGGTAAACTCCAGGTAAGTGAGTTGTGAAACTCCAGGCTAGTGTGTAAGCCACTGGGCCAGATGAATACAATAAGATTCAAACCCCCACCCGTACCGTGGCTTGTTTACAATCACGTTACTACGATTTCCTGATTCATGATATCTGTAAATATATTCGCTGCTGCTCAAATCAAAGGAAGAGAGAAAGTGGGGTTGCAATCATGTACTTCAAAGCACAATTATTATTAAACAAGTGGTAATTAACGTTGCCGAGGTGACTTTACTGTCATCATTGCTGTCAACGAAAATAATGATCACAATTTTAACCGTAGTGTATGTGCGCCTCTGGCAAGACAGTGACAGAGTGAATGATGATGAGAGTGTTTCCTCTTTTTCGGGTCGCCCTGCCTCGGTGGGAAACGGCCGATGTGTTAATAAAAAAATAATGGTCGGAGAATAACTAAAGGAGGTGCAATGCTCAATATTGAGCATCATGATCAGAGTAAACGTTATAAAAGTGATTAGCAAGAGCGTGATGTCATGTCGTCCTCACAACACACTGCGAGGCTTCCCGCTTGTGATGTCATGTCGTCCTCACAACACACTGCGAGGCTCCCCGCTTGTGATGTCATGTCGTCCTCACAACACACTGCGAGGCTCCCCGCTTGTGATGTCATGTCGTCCTCACAACACACTGCGAGGCTCCCCGCTTGTGATGTCATGTCGTCCTCACAACACACTGCGAGGCTCCCCGCTTGTGATGTCATGTCGTCCTCACAACACACTGCGAGGCTCCCCGCTTGTGATGTCATGTCGTCCTCACAACACACTGCGAGGCTCCCCGCTTGTGATGTCATGTCGTCCTCACAACACACTGCGAGGCTCCCCGCTTGTGATGTCATGTCGTCCTCACAACACACTGCGAGGCTACCCGCTTGTGATGTCATGTCGTCCTCACAACACAATGCGAGGCTCCCCGCTTGTGATGTCATGTCGTCCTCACAACACACTGCGAGGCTCCCCGCTTGTGATGTCATGTCGTCCTCACAACACACTGCGAGGCTCCCCGCTTGTGATGTCATGTCGTCCTCACAACACACTGCGAGGCTCCCCGCTTGTGATGTCATGTCGTCCTCACAACACACTGCGAGGCTCCCCGCTTGTGATGTCATGTCGTCCTCACAACACACTGCGAGGCTCCCCGCTTGTGATGTCATGTCGTCCTCACAACACACTGCGAGGCTCCCCGCTTGTGATGTCATGTCGTCCTCACAACACACTGCGAGGCTCCCCGCTTGTGATGTCATGTCGTCCTCACAACACACTGCGAGGCTACCCGCTTGTGATGTCATGTCGTCCTCACAACACACTGCGAGGCTCCCCGCTTGTGATGTCATGTCGTCCTCACAACACACTGCGAGGCTCCCCGCTTGTGATGTCATGTCGTCCTCACAACACACTGCGAGGCTACCCGCTTGTGATGTCATGTCGTCCTCACAACACACTGCGAGGCTACCCGCTTGTGATGTCATGTCGTCCTCACAACACACTGCGAGGCTACCCGCTTGTGATGTCATGTCATGTCATCACAATACACTGCGAGGCTACCCGCTTGTGATGTCATGTCATGTCCTCACAATACACTGCGAGGCTACCCGCTTGTGATGTCATGTCCTCACAACACATTGCGAGGCTACCCGCTTGTGATGTCATGTCGTCCTCACAACACATTGCGAGGCTTCCCGCTTGTGATGTCATGTCGTCCTCACAACACATTGCGAGGCTACCCGCTTGTGATGTCATGTCGTCCTCACAACACATTGCGAGGCTTCCCGCTTGTGATGTCATGTCGTCCTCACAACACATTGCGAGGCTAACCGCTTGTGATGTCATGTCGTCCTCACAACACATTGCGAGGCTTCCCGCTTGTGATGTCATGTCCTCACAACACATTGCGAGGCTACCCGCTTGTGATGTCATGTCGTCCTCACAACACATTGCGAGGCTACCCGCTTGTGATGTCATGTCGTCCTCACAACACATTGCGAGGCTTCCCGCTTGTGATGTCATGTCGTCCTCACACATTGCGAGGCTACCCGCTTGTGATGTCATGTCGTCCTCACAACACACTGCGAGGCTAGCCGCTTGTGATGTCATGTCATGTCATCACAATACACTGCGAGGCTCCCCGCTTGTGATGTCATGTCATGTCCTCACAATACACTGCGAGGCTACCCGCTTGTGATGTCATGTCCTCACAACACACTGCGAGGCTCCCCGCTTGTGATGTCATGTCGTCCTCACAACACATTGCGAGGCTTCCCGCTTGTGATGTCATGTCGTCCTCACAACACATTGCGAGGCTACCCGCTTGTGATGTCATGTCGTCCTCACAACACATTGCGAGGCTTCCCGCTTGTGATGTCATGTCGTCCTCACAACACATTGCCAGGCTAACCGCTTGTGATGTCATGTCGTCCTCACAACACACTGCGAGGCTACCCGCTTGTGATGTCATGTCGTCCTCACAACACACTGCGAGGCTTCCCGCTTGTGATGTCATGTCGTCCTCACAACACACTGCGAGGCTACCCGCTTGTGATGTCATGTCGTCCTCACAACACACTGCGAGGCTACCCGCTTGTGATGTCATGTCGTCCTCACAACACACTGCGAGGCTACCCGCTTGCGGTGTCATGTCCTCACAACACACTGCGAGGCTTCCCGCTTGTGGTGTCATGTCGTCCTCACAACACACTGCGAGGCTTCCTGCTTGACTGGTAACATGGCCAGGAATTACTTTTAACTAGTCTGATATTGATTGCAAAATCCTTCAGTCCAGTTTTTTTTTTTTAACGCGGGTTGAAATATACATTAAATTTGGCCACTGGTATGTTTAAATTTGATGATTTTACGAGAAAGAATGTAGTTGAGAGGTTCTCCAATGACAATCTTCCAATGATAATGTGGAATAAGTAGGCTGTCAAATCAAGGTTAATTTAGCCTCGTCTCCGTCATAATTAACAGCATCTCGTCATGACAGAACCACTGTGGAGTATGCTGGGCAGTTCTTACCCAGTACTTACCATATTAAGCACAGTCAGGTACCTTTGTCATTCCATGTCTTGTTCAAGACAGCTTAAATGTCTTGCATTCTTTAATTGTTCATTTTATTTTTGTACTTTTTTGCCGCTGTGTACGTGCACTTTTTCCGATCATTTATTTAAAAAAGTGGATAATACAAATTATGCGTTGCACTGTGGTATGTGCACCGCATGTCTCTCCTTTCCGCTTAACAGTATAAATAGATAATTACCATGCACACACATACACACATATATGTGTATATTGGTACCTGACTGTGTTTAATATGGCAAGGATTGGGTAAGAACTGCCCTGCATACTCCACATTGGTTCTGTCATGACGAGATGCTGTTAATTGTGACGGAGACGAGGTTGAATTAACCTTGATTTGACAGCCCATATATATATATATATATATATATATATATATATATATATATATATATATATATATATATATATATATATATATATATATATATATATATATAGATATATATATATATATATATATATATATATATATATATATATATATATATATATATATATTAACAAGTCGGCCGTCTCCCACCGAGGCAGGGTGACCCAGAAAGAAAGAAAATCCCCAAAAAGAAAATACTTTCATCATCATTCAACACTTTCACCTCACTCTCACAGAATCACTGTTTTTGCAGAGGTGCTCAGAACACAACAGTTTGGAAGCATATACTGTACGTATGAAGATACACAACATATCCCTCCAAACTGCTAATATCCCGAACTCCTCCTTTAAAGTGCAGGCATTGTGCTTCCCATTTCCAGGACTCAAGTCCGGCTATATAAAAATAACCGGTTTCCCTGAATCCCTTCACTAAATATTACCCTGCTCACACTCCAACAGATCGTCAGGCCCCAAATACCATTCGTCTCCATTCACTCCTATCGAACACGCTCATGCACGCCTGCTGGAAGTCCAAGCCCCTCGCCCACAAAACCTCCCTTACCCCTTACTTCCAACCTTTTCGAGGATGACCCCTACCCCGCCTTCCTTCTCCTACAGATTTAAATGCTCTCCATGTCATTCTACTTTGATCCATTCTCTCTAAATGACCAAACCACCTCAACAACCCTTCTTCAGCCCTCTGACTAATACTTTTATTAACTCCACACCTCCTAATTTCCACACTCCGAATTTTCTGCATAATATTTACACCACACATTTCCCTTAGACAGGACATCTCCACTGCCTCCAACCGCCTCCTCGCTGCTGCACTCACAACCCAAGCTTCACATCCATATAAGAGTGTTGGTACTACTATACTTTCATACATTCCCTTCTTTGCCTCCATAGATAACGTTTTTTTGTCTCCACATATACCTCAACGCACCACTCACCTTTTTTCCCTCATCAATTCTATGATTAACCTCATCCTTCATAAATCCATCCGCCGACACGTCAACTCCCAAGTATCTGAAAACATTCACTTCTTCCATACTCCTCCTCCCCAATTTGATATCCAATTTTTCTGTAACTAAATCATTTGATACCCTCATCACCTTACTCTTTTCTATATTCACTTTCAACTTTCTACCTTTACACACGCTCCCAAACTCATCCACTAACCTTTGCAATTTTTCTTTAGAATCTCCCATAAGCACAGTATCATCAGCAAAAAGTAACTGTGTCAATTCCCATTTTGTATTTGATTCCCCATAATTTAATCCCACCCCTCTCCCGAACACCCTAGCATTTATTTCTTTAAAACCCCATCTATAAATATATTAAACTACCATGGTGACATTACACATACCTGCCTAAGACCTACTTTTACCGGGAAGTAGTCTCCCTCTCTTCTACACACCCTAACCTGAGCCTCACTATCCTCATAAAAGCTCTTTACAGCATTTAGTAACTTACCACCTATTCCATAAACTTGCAACATCTGCCACATTGCTCCTCTATCCACTCTATCATATGTCTTTTCTAAATCCATAAATGCAATAAAAACTTCCCTACCTTTATCTAAATACTGTTTACATATATGCTTCAATGTAAACACTTGATCTACATATCCCCTACCCACTCTGAAGCCTCCTTGCTCATCCGCAATCCTACATTCTGTCTTACCTCTAATTCTTTCAATAATAACCCTACCGTACACTTTTCCTGGTATACTCAATAAACTTATTCCTCTATAATTTTTACAATCTCTTTTGTCTCCCTTCCCTTTATATAAAGGGACTATACATGCTCTCCGCCAATCCCTAGGTACCTTTCCCTCTTTCATAAATTTATTAAACAAAAGTACCAACCACTCCAACACAATATCCCCCCCCCCCCTGCTTTTAACATTTCTGTCATGATCCCATCAGTTCCAGCTGCTTTACCCCCTTACATTCTGCTCTTCTTCACTCCTAAAAGATGGTATACCTCCCTGGCCAATGCATGAAATTACCGCCTCCGTTTCTTCCTCAACATTTAAAAGTTCCTCAAAATATTCTCGCCATCTACCTAATACCTCCTTCTCCCCATCCACTAACTCCCCTACTCTGTTTTTAATTGACAAATCCCTACGTTCCCTAGGCTTTCTTAACTTTAACTCACTCCAAAATTTTTTCTTATTTTCATTAAAATTTCTTGACAGTGCCTCTCCCACTCTATCATCTGCTCTCCTTTTGCACTCTCTCACCACTCTCTTCACCTTTCTTTTACTCTCCATATACTCTGCTCTTCTTATAACACTTCTGCTTTGTAAAAACTTCTCATAAGCTAACTTTTTCTCTTGTATCACACCCTTTACTTCATCATTCCACCAATAACTCCTCTTTCCTCCTGCACCCACCCTCCTATAACCACAAACTTCTGCCCCACATTCTAATACTGCATTTTTAAAACTATTCCAACCCTCTTCAACCCCCCCCACTACTCATCTTTGCACCAGCCCACCTTTCTGCCAATAGTCGCTTATATCTCACCTTAACTTCCTCCTCCCTTAGTTTATACACTTTCACTTCCCTCCTACTTGTTGTTGCCACCTTCCTCTTGTCCCATCTACCTCTTACTCTAACTGTAGCTACAACTAAATAATGATCCGATATATCAGTTGCCCCTCTATAAACATGTACATCCTGGAGCCTACCCATTAACCTTTTATCCACCAATACATAATCTAACAAACTACTTTCATTACGTGCTACATCATACCTTGTATATTTATTTATCCTCTTTTTCATGAAGTATGTATTACTTATTACCAAATTTCTTTCTACACATAGCTCAATTAAAGGCTCCCCATTTACATTTACCCCTGGCACCCCAAATTTACCTACTACTCCCTCCACAACATTTTTACCCACTTTAGCATTGAAATCCCCAACCACAAGTACTCTCACACTTGGTTCAAAACTCCCCTCGCATTCACTCAACATTTCACAAAATCTCTCTCTCTCATCTACACTTCTCTCTTCTCCAGGTGCATACACACTTACTATAACCCACTTTTCACATCCAACCTTTATTTTACTCCACACAATCCTTGAATTAATACATTTATAGTCCCTCTTTTCCTGCCATAGCTTATCCTTCAACATTATTGCTATTCCTTCTTCAGCTCTAACTCTATTTGAAACCCCTGACCTAATCCCATTTATTCCTCTCCACTGAAACTCTCCCACCCCCTTCAGCTTTGTTTCACTTAAAGCCAGGACATCCAGCTTCTTCTCATTCATAACATCCACAATCATCTCTTTCTTATCATTCGCACAACATCCACGCACATTCGGACTTCCCACTTTGACAATTTTCTTCTTCTTATTCTTTTTAGTAATCTTTACAGGAAAAGGGGTTACTAGCCCATTGTTCCCGGCATTTTAGTTGACTTTTACAACACACATGGCTTACGGAGGAAAGATTCTTATTCCACTTCCCCATGGATATAAAAGGAAAAGTAATAAGACCAAGAACTATTAAGATAAAATTAAAGAAAACTCAGATGAGTGTGTATAAATAAACGTGTACATGTATGTATAGTGTGACCTAAGTGTAAGTAGAAGTAGCAAGACATACCTGTAATCTTGCATATTTATGAGACAGACAAAAGACACCAGCAATCCTACCATCATGTAAAACAATTACAGGCTTTTGTTTTACATTCACTTGGCAGGACGGTAGTACCTCCCTGGGTGGTTGCTGTCTACCAACCTACTACCTATATAATTTTTTTGTTAATCTCCAGGGTTAATGTGTGTGTGTGTGTTAGTCCTAAGGAACGAATGCCACTAAATTCACTGAAAACTAGACGGGAAGGGGACTCGAGGCTTCGTGTGTACATATCCTTCACTCTATCACCTGACAAACTGTCTCATTCATGTCAAGTCCACAGTTGCCACGGAGTCTGTGGCTTGGAGTACTTATAACTGTAATTGAAACTAATTGTGATTAATTACATTTATTAATTGTGACGCTAAATATCATTAAACTTTTAGATTAAAAAGCAACTAATTACATTTGTTGTCAAACTTATGACTGCTTAAATTACGTAATGCAATCGGGGCAATATAATGGGTTAATGAGAAAATGAAACTACACATCTAATGGTACATAAATGTACATGTGTCTTGATTCTCAGTGACTGGGTCATGTTCAGTACCTGTACTGCCCAAGAGTGAAGTTTGTTGCAAAACTTTTATTATTTTTTTATGATTATAAAGAGTAGCATTTTGAAAGTGGTGTTAGACGTTAGGGTCAGAGGTGATGCTGAGAACAGGAAGCCGCTGGTTATGAATTCTCTAATGGGTAAGAGTTGATGGATCTCATGAACAGTTCTGACTCACTAAGGTCTTTGTACGACTCATAAAATGAACGAAGAGAAACCAGTTCGTGTGGAAAAGACACTTACGTATTGTTCAGTACATTTATTTGAGGAAATATTAGCTCCGTGAGGCTTCTACAGTTCTAATTAGGACTGAAGAAGCCATACCATTTTTTTTAAACCAGTTCTTGTTGTATTTCATAATTTTGAAACTAGGGATGTCCTATTAGGGGAGTTCTATAATTTAGTTGACTCTCAAATTATTCTTGTTATACATGACGCAGTCGCGTGACAGCACAGAGTATGGAGACAGAATCATGCAAGTAGGTCATGCAGTACGTCGCCAATGTTATCATTTCCTTTACTTATTTTTAAATTATTGATGAGATAAAGATAGAAATGTTAAAAGCAGGTGGGGATATAGTTTTGGAGTGGTTGATGCAATTATTTAATAAATGTATGGAAGAGGGTAAGGTACCTAGGGATTGGCAGAGAGCATGCATAGTTCCTTTGTATAAAGGCAAAGGGGATAAAAGAGAGTGCAAAAATTATAGGGGGATAAGTCTGTTGAGTATACCTGGTAAAGTGTATGGTAGAGTTATTATTGAAAGAATTAAGAGTAAGACGGAGAATAGGATAGCAGATGAACAAGGAGGCTTTAGGAAAGGTAGGGGGTGTGTGGACCAGGTGTTTACAGTGAAACATATAAGTGAACAGTATTTAGACAAGGCTAAAGAGGTCTTTGTGGCATTTATGGATTTGGAAAAGGCGTATGACAGGGTGGATAGGGGGGCAATGTGGCAGATGTTGCAGGTGTATAGTGTAGGAGGTAGGTTACTGAAAGCAGTGAAGAGTTTTACGAGGATAGTGAGGCTCAAGTTAGAGTATGTAGGAAAGAGGGAAATTATTTCCCAGTAAAAGTAGGCCTTAGACAAGGATGTGTGATGTCACCGTGGTTGTTTAGTATATTTATAGATGGGGTTGTAAGAGAAGTAAATGCGAGGGTCTTGGCAAGAGGCGTGGAGTTAAAAGATAAAGAATCACACATAAAGTGGGAGTTGTCACAGTTGCTCTTTGCTGATGACACTGTGCTCTTGGGAGATTCTGAAGAGAAGTTGCAGAGATTGGTGGATGAATTTGGTAGGGTGTGCAAAAGAAGAAAATTGAAAGTGAATACAGGAAAGAGTAAGGTTATGAGGATAACAAAAAGATTAGGTGATGAAAGATTGGATATCAGATTGGAGGGAGAGAGTATGGAGGAGGTGAATGTATTCAGATATTTGGGAGTGGACGTGTCAGCGGATGGGTCTATGAAAGATGAGGTGAATCATAGAATTGATGAGGGGAAAAGGGTGAGTGGTGCACTTAGGAGTCTGTGGAGACAAAGAACTTTGTCCTTGGAGGCAAAGAGGGGAATGTATGAGAGTATAGTTTTACCAACGCTCTTATATGGGTGTGAAGCATGGGTGATGAATGTTGCAGCGAGGAGAAGGCTGGAGGCAGTGGAGATGTCATGTCTGAGAGCAATGTGTGGTGTGAATATAATGCAGAGAATTCGTAGTTTGGAAGTTAGGATGAGGTGCAGGATTACCAAAACTGTTGTCCAGAGGGCTGAGGAAGGTTTGTTGAGGTGGTTCGGACATGTGGAGAGAATGGAGCGAAACAGAATAACTTCAAGAGTGTATCAGTCTGTAGTGGAAGGAAGGCGGGGTAGGGGTCGGCCTAGGAAAGGTTGGAGGGAGGGGGTAAAGGAGGTTTTGTGTGCGAGGGGCTTGGACCTCCAGCAGGCATGCGTGAGCGTGTTTGATAGGAGTGAATGGAGACAAATGGTTTTTAATACTTGACGTGCTGTTGGAGTGTGAGCAAAGTAACATTTATGACGGGGTTCAGGGAAACCGGCAGGCCGGACTTGAGTCCTGGAGATGGGAAGTACAGTGCCTGCACTCTGAAGGAGGGGTGTTAATGTTGCAGTTTAAAAACTGTAGTGTAAAGCACCCTTCTGGCAAGACAGTGATGGAGTGAATGATGGTGAAAGTTTTTCTTTTTCGGGCCACCCTGCCTTGGTGGGAATCGGCCAGTGTGATAATAATAATAAAATATTTAGCTACTGTTATATGAGTGATATTGCTTAACAAAGCCTAATTC
Source organism: Cherax quadricarinatus (assembly GCF_038502225.1). Taxonomy (NCBI): domain Eukaryota; kingdom Metazoa; phylum Arthropoda; class Malacostraca; order Decapoda; family Parastacidae; genus Cherax; species Cherax quadricarinatus. Next base: position 24,664,038 of record NC_091315.1, read on the forward strand.
AAGAATATTAGTTATATAAGGGTGATTAGGGAAGGCCAATAACACAACGGTTACAAAGTTTGTAGATGAATGGTTCTCTGAACCATTCATCTACAATCCTGTCAGACACTGCAACTTCTTGGGATCTTAATACTTGGGAATTATTCACTTGCCTAACCCTTGGGCACGACCTACTTCCACATTGGACAATGTGACACCACCTACGACTGCTGCACCTCTCCTGCCTACGGTTTATAAGCTGCTTCTCCACACATATGCTGTATTCTACTCAAGATTGATGGACTGACCACATCAACTTAAGGTTGAGGGACTGATTACCTCATTTTCCTCCTGTTCTTCAAGATTCTCCTTTGTATGGACTGATGAAGCCACTGTATGGCGAAACGTTTCCTCAATAAAGATACCCAAGAGTTGCATATGTGTTTAATTTGGTTACAAAGTTGACTGTAAGTTCGGCGAACTGGACTTTGCTGGCTAGAAACTTCTGCTTCTCTTTTTTTATTATTACATCGTAGTATCTCCTTGTATTGCAAGGTTAAAGCGTTGAGCAACAGTGTATTGAATATAATAAAAATGAAAAAGTGTATCATTATTACAGCACCTTCTGAAATACTTTAGTTTCCGTGAAGAAGAGTCAGGCAGTGAGAGAAACGTAGATAAATGCAGGAACTGAAGAAAAAGATCGAGGCTTCTGGGAAGGCTGCTTCAAGCCTCATCACACACTGAAAACGTTGCGATGAAAAGAGGTATGCTGAGTATCTTAATGAAAAGCGTGATGAAGCACCGAAGGAAATGACTGAAACAGTTACTGGAGATGACAACAGTACACAGAACCCATCATCTATGTCGTCATATTTCAAAAGTAAGAAAGAGGTTACAGAAGTTCAGCTGAAATGATTTGAAACGGAAAAACAAACATTCTATTTCATGCAAACAGCTGCCACTGATTAATACTGTGTAGTGTTCTACTTTCCGCGAACAGCTTCTAGAGGCAGAACCGAAATTTGTGATACCTGCACAGTTAACAGTTAGAAACTCACTTCTTCCCTCATGAACAGGAAAGATGGAGGCTGCAATGAAAGAAGAATTCCTTGATCTCAGACGAGTTTATCTAACATTAGATCTTTACATCAATGGCAAGATGGTGTCATTCCTTGGGGTAGCACTTCACTTTATCAACAAGAACTGGGAACTGAAGACAAGAGTTCTTACCTGTGATATATTTGAAGAGAGATAGACATATTTCCTTCAGCTTAACAACTGTATATTGAGGAGTCAACTGACAGTTATGTTATCAGAGGTAAAGTAAAGAAAGTTGTAGCAGACAATACTTTATCAATAATTAAGGTTTTTGTTGTGTCTTCCTGGTTTTCACGTCGCTGAGGTTGAAGACGTAATTTATTAGGTTCAGGAACAACACACAAATAACATGCACACAGGAGAATGAGACATGACGTTTCGGTCCGACTTGGACTAGTTAATGGTCCAAGTCGGACCGAAACGTCGTCAAAAGTTTCATTCTCTTATGTACGGGTTATCTGAGTATTCTTCCAGTCACTGTATTGTGCCTTTCTGTACTTTAAGGATCAGAAAGAGACAGGAATCATTAAGGACGAAATGGAGGATGCAGTGTTCTTATTTTTCTTTTTTCTTTTTTTGCCAGAATGTATGAGCTGATTTGTTCACACTCAACAAATCTGTATAGGTGATAGTCCAGAGGTCAAGAATTATTTGATATCTACTGCGATTCAAAGAGTATTCTCTCTCTCGTGAATTCAACCCGAAGGTCAACTGCTGTATCATACCTCCAAGACAAAGGTATTTATAATCTCAAAATGTAACAAAATAAAATCCACAAATACAAATAGTCGTCATTTCTGAAAGTTTCTGAACATGTCAACAAAACCATAGATTTGCCGAGTTGTAGAGAGATCGCAGCACTAAATTAGGTCACCCCTCACGGGAGGTTCCTTGCTGCTCATCGATACCATGCCTAACCCTTCTAGGGTAGGGTAGGTGCCTGAGCCCGAGCCTTTAGCTCATAAGACTGTCATTCCCATTTGTCCCCTTGGGGCGGGGATGGCAGACCAGAGAGGCCTAGCTTGTGGCTAGGCCTGGGGACAGTTGGTCCCAAAGATGAGGAGGTACTTGTGCCTCCTCCCATGGGAGACTTAGGTCTCAGACACTCCCTAAAGAGGGAGCCAAGGCCGGGCCACCACTTGGACAAGGCCCGGGCCGGGAGAATACCGGCTAATCTTTAACTAACTAACTCCTTGCTGCTCATCGACACCATGCCTAACCCTTCTAGGGTAGGGTAGGTGCCTGAGCCCGAGCCTTTAGCTCATAAGACTGTCATTCCCATTTGCCCCCTTAGGGCGGGGTTGACAGACCAGAGAGGCCTAGCTTGTGGCTAGGCCTGGGGACATTTAGTCCCAAAGATGAGGAGGTCCTTGTGCCTCCTCCCATGGGAGACTTAGGTCTCAGACACTCCCTAAAGAGGGAGCCAAGGCCGGGCCACCACTTGGAAAAGGCCCGGGCCGGGAGAATACCGGCTAATATTTAATAAAAATCCTTGCTTCTCATCGATACCATGCCCAGCCCTTTTAGGGCAGGGTAGGTGCCTGAGCCCGTGTGGCATGCAAAGAGTACGTAACCTTTATTCGGCGCATGTACACACCCTCATTTACAGGCTATCTCCCCGAACCAGGTGACTGAGGGTTGACGATGGGGCCCCGTCGTTCAACCAGTACCCAGGTTCCAGCCAATGAGAAGATGGTTTTGGCAGTCGCAGAGGTTATGTGGGTACCACTCACCTGTCTGCCCTTGTCATTCCCATTCTAGAGCTGGTTGAAGCACGGTCTGCTCTCTAGTGGCTTTTATTCTGCCTTGCTTACCGTGGAGTGCACTAATACCTATTGTTGTACATAGTGTATATAGTGTACATACTTCTGTTCTAAATTGGTGAAGGATAATATAAGTCAAAAGCTTTCAGCTGTGTTTATTTTGCTCCCTTTACACCCAGGATAACAGGCCATTTGGACTCCTGGGATGTAATAGCCCGAGCTTGCAGCTCACAAGCCTGTCATTCCCAATAACCCCCTTGGGGCGGGGATGGCAGACCAGAGAGGCATAGCTTCTCCCTAGGAGAAGCTAGGTCTGGGGACAGTTGGTTTCAAAGATGAGGGGGTACTTGTGCCTCCTCCCATGGGAGACTTAGGTCTCAGACACTCCTTAGACAGGGAGCCAAGGCCGGGCCACCACTTGGAAAAGGCCCGGGCCGGGAGAATACCGGCGAATCTTTAATATAATAATAATCCTTGCTGCTCATCGATACCATGCCCAGCCCTTTTAGGGTAGGGTAGGTGCCTGAGCCCGAGCTTGCAGCTCACAAGCCTGTCATTACCATTAGCCCGCTTGGGGCGGGGATGGCAGACTAGAGGCCTAGCTTGTGGCTAGGCCTGGGGACAGTTGATCCCAAAGATGAGGGAGTACTTGTGCCTCCTCCCATGGGAGACTTAGGTCTCAGACACTCCCTAAAGAGGGAGCCAAGGCCGGGACACCACTTGGGAAAAGGCTCGGGCTGGGAGAATACCGGCGAATCTTTAATAATAATAATAATAATCCTTGATGCTAGTGAGGGGCTCTTGATCTAGGGAATTGGATCTGTGCTCCAGTTCCCTGAATTGAATCTGAATGCCTTCATTTCCCCCCTCCCCCCCACAGGCGCTGTATAATTCCTACGTGTTTAGCGCTCTCCCACTATAATAATAACTAAATCAGGTTGGGACGGTTCTTAATGCATTAAAAAAGGCACTGTAACAGATGGAAGGAGAGAAAATGGCCACCATTTCAACAACTAAACCAGTAATTATTGGTCTACAACAAGCTATGCAGAAGTTGCTAGATTCTGACCAGTCCTGCTGTGAAACTTTCTGCCAAAGTTTTGCCTGAAGCAGTGAAGCGAAGACTTAAACCATTTTAGTATATGACTGACATAACTGCAGCAGTTTGCTTTGATCCTAGCTTCAAGTTGGATTGGCCTCCATCAGTAAAAGCAATGAGAACAGGTGGATCAAGAGATCGGGATCCTTGCTGACAGCGAATTTGAGAACTGGAAACCAGGATGTGTCTGAAAAGAGAAAGTACTGTACGAGTTTAAGGCAAATTCACCTAAGAGGCCTCATACTTCCTTTCAATCATGTCCTCTTTAGCTAAGAGTAAACAGCTGTATGACCCTGGTGGGTTTGGCGCTTAGTTATGATTGTAATAATAATAGGAAACAGAAATCACCCAGTAATGAACTAGAATAAGTTTTGAAATATATACAAAAGGATTGTGCTCCATTCTGTGTATATCTCTTGGCTTACTGGAGTGATTCTCCTCCAGAGATGCTGCCTCTGAAGACACGAACCAGGAAAATGACGGGTTGCACAGCCGCTGCACCACCCTCAGAGAGTATTTAACATAGCAGGTATTTTTGTTTACTCACGGTATGACGTAGCTGGCACCGGCAACCTTCCATCACCATCTCGTGTTACCCAGAAATCTCTGAGTACCTTCCATACTTAAATCTTAATGATGTGTAATATGTAAAAACGGATGCAAATTAAATAAGTTTTGTGCATCACTAAAATCAAAATTATTATTTTTATTATTTTGCACTTTACGAACTAACACATTTGCAACTTTCTGCAGGAAATTGTCTAATTTTTCCCCAGCTTCAAGGAGCATTTTCCTCGTTGAAACTGAATGAATACACAATATTACTGAACAATATATCTTAGATCTAAACCGGGGAAATTACATTATGTTAAGCTAAGCTTGTGCAGTTGTTTGTAATGTTGCCGCTGGAACTCTGGCTAGATTAATGTAACAGATATTACGTACATGTACTCTGTGTGTTGGACTCTGATTGAAAATGTAATTAATGGTATTACTGTGGTCAAGTACTTATATTTAAAGTAAAAGGACACAAGTGCAACTAATGTGACATTTATTGTGGCAACGTTTCGCTCTCCAGGAGCTTTATCAAGCCATTAATGGCTTGATAAAGCTCCTGGAGAGCGAAACGTTGCCACAATAAATGTCACATTAGTTGCACTTGTGTCCTTTTACTTTACATATTGTCGGTAATTCTACCAACTTTATTACTTATATTTAAATACAAAAAATGAATTTAAATGTTTGCTTTCATTTCCAATATTAGTAATGATTTCAACACCAGTAGAAAAATACCGAAGCAACTGAAAATATCTTAATACAAAATATCAAGTGATTGTAATTGTATTTGTAACTGTAATTAGTTTTCTGATGAAGTGATTGTAATTGGAAATCAGGAAGAACAATAATTGAAACTGTAAATGGTGTTAAATAAATTAAGTACGAACCTCAACACAATCCTGGCATCATTCACCACCACCACAACTGAGGATGCAGCTCTTGTCCCCTCTACGCCAGTATCAACCTTCTGTGATAAGTAATATTGAACGACAGTCACTTAACATATCGTACCTACTAAAAACTGTACTTTATTTCTTACCAGTCATAAACATTAATAAATTTTTGTATTTAACGATAGCATTTGTATGTTAAAGTGGCCGTTCTTTGTCTACAAATTCTCTGTAGACATGACAAGTGGCGTAGCATGTAAGCTGCCCTGGTGACTGCTGTAGCTTGTAGCTGTGAGGTACAGCAGTCACCTGTTGCCCTGGTGACTGCTGTAGCCCGTAGCTGTGAGGTACAGCAGTCACCTGTTGCCCTGGTGACTGCTGTAGCTCGTAGCTGTGAGGTACAGCAGTCACTTGCTGCCCTGGTGACTGCTGTAGCTCGTAGCTGTGAGGTACAGCAGTCGCTTGTTGCCCTGGTGACTGCTGTAGCTCGTAGCTGTGAGGTACAGCAGTCACCTGTTGCCCTGGTGACTGCTGTAGCTCGTAGCTGTGAGGTACAGCAGTCGCTTGTTGCCCTGGTGACTGCTGTAGCTCGTAGCTGTGAGGTACAGCAGTCACTTGCTGCCCTGGTGACTGCTGTAAATGGCATGAGACACAGTGCTAACGCTTCCCACCCCTGCTGCTGCTGCCTGCATACCACCTGGGTCTGTGACCACCAGCATACCACCACCACCTGGGTCTGTGACCACCAGCATACCACCACCACCTGGGTCTGTGACCACCAGCATACCACCATCACCTGGGTCTGTGACCACCAGCATACCACCACCACCTGGGTCTGTGACCAACAGCATACCACCATCACCTGGGTCTGTGACCACCAGCATACCACCACTACCTGGGTCTGTGACCACCAGCATACCCCCACCACCTGGGTCTGTGACCACCAGCATACCACCATCACCTGGGTCTGTGACCACCAGCATACCACCACCACCTGGGTCTGTGACCACCAGCATACCACCACCACCTGGGTCTGTGACCACCAGCATACCACCACCACCTGGGTCGGTGACCACCAGCATACCACCATCACCTGGGTCTGTGAACACCAGCATACCACCACCACCTGGGTCTGTGACCACCAGCATACCACCACCACCAGGGACTGTGACCACCAGCATACCACCACCACCTGGGTCTGTGACCACCAGCATACCACCACCACCTGGGTCTGTGACCTCCAGCATACCACCACCACCTGGGTCTGTGACCACCAGCATACCACCACCACCTGGGTCTGTGACCACCAGCATACCACCACCACCTGGGACTATGACCACCAGCATACCACCACCACCACCTGGGTCTGTGACCACCAGCATACCACCACCACCACCTGGGACTGTGACCACCAGCATACCACCACCATCTGGGACTGTGACCACCAGCATACCACCATCATCTGGGACTGTGACCACCAGCATACCACCACCACCTGGGTCTGTGACCACCAGCATGCCACCACCACCTGGGTCTGTAACCACCAGCATACCACCACCTGGGTCTGTGTCCACCAGAATACCATCACCACCTGGGTCTGTGACCACCAGCATACCACCACCACCTGGGTCTGGGACCACCAGCATACGACCGCCACCTGGGATTGTGACCACCAGCATACCACCACCACCTGGGTCTGTGACCACCAGCATACCATCACCACCTGGGTCTGTGACCACCAGCACACCACCACCTGAGTCTATGACCACCAGCATGCCACCACCACCTGGGCCTGGGACCACCACCATACCACCACCACCTGGGTCTGTGACCACCAGCATACCATCACCACCTGGGTCTGTGACCACCAGCACACCACCACCTGAGTCTATGACCACCAGCATGCCGCCACCACCTGGGCCTGGGACCACCACCATACCACCACCACCTGGGTCTGGGACCACCAGCATACGACAACCACCTGGGATTGTGACCGCCAGCATGCCACCACCACCATACCACCACCACCTGCGTCTGTCACCACCAGCATAACACCACCACCTGGATCTGCGACCACCAGCATACCACCACCATCTGGTACTGTGACCACCAGCATACCACCACCACCTGGGATTGTGGCCACCGGCATACCTCATAAGGGCGAGACCGAGGACGGACCTGATAGGATCAACTACCAAATGGACAGCGCGGGTAATGTCCTCTTATCAAGGCACAACACCTTGTGTAATGTGGGTTATCAATACCCTCACCCCCCCCCCCCCCGCCCATGATGACTGATAATCCCCCTCCCGATAACTGTGACTCTGCTAAGCAGTTTAGGCTTCACCCTTCCATGCGGGCGAAGGGCTCTTGATCTAAGGTACTGGAGTTTCATCTTCCCTTCCTTGGATCGCACCTGGTAGCACTGCTGTACTGTGTTCGTGCGAAAGCGCTAGGTCCGTATGGGCCACACACAGCCTAAGAATGAGCGACGGAAAGGGCTGATCCAAGGAAGGGGAAGAACCGTAAAACATAACGATGCTCTCCACCTGGAGGGATGATAATCATAATAGCAATACTAATAATAACCAAAATAATAATAATAATAACAACAATAATAATAATAATAATAATAATAATAATAATCATTCCTGGAGTAAAGGTAAGAAAGGTCTGTTAATTAACTTTTAATTTTTTCACTACAGTTCTGAATAATGTGACAGTTGTTCTGTAGCTGTAGATGGTGTGTGCACCAGCTGTAGACGGTGTGTGCAACAGCTGTAGACGGTGTGTGCAACAGCTGTAGATGGTGTGTGCACCAGCTGTAGATGGTGTGTGCACCAGCTGTAGACGGTGTGTGCAACAGCTGTAGATGGTGTGTGCAACAGCTGTAGATGGTGTGTGCACCAGCTGTAGACGGTGTGTGCAACAGCTGTAGACGGTGTGTGCAACAGCTGTAGATGGTGTGTGCAACAGCTGTAGATGGTGTGTGCACCAGCTGTAGACGGTGTGTGCAACAGCTGTAGACGGTGTGTGCAACAGCTGTAGATGGTGTGTGCAACAGCTGTAGATGGTGTGTGCAACAGCTGTAGATGGTGTGTGCAACAGCTGTAGATGGTGTGTGCACCAGCTGTAGACGGTGTGTGCAACAGCTGTAGACGGTGTGTGCAACAGCTGTAGATGGTGTGTGCACCAGCTGTAGACGGTGTGTGCAACAGCTGTAGACGGTGTGTGCAACAGCTGTAGATGGTGTGTGCACCAGTTGTAGACGGTGTGTGCACCAGCTGTAGACGGTGTGTGCAACAGCTGTAGATGGTGTGTGGAACAGCTGTAGATGGTGTGTGGAACAGCTGTAGAAGGTGTGTGGAACAGCTGTAGATGGTGTGTGCAACAGCTGTAGATGGTGTGTGCAACAGCTGTAGATGGTGTGTGGAACAGCTGTAGAAGGTGTGTGGAACAGCTGTAGATGGTGTGTGCAACAGCTGTAGATGGTGTGTGCAACAGCTGTAGATGGTGTGTGGAACAGCTGTAGATGGTGTGTGCAACAGCTGTAGATGGTGTGTGCAACAGCTGTAGATGGTGTGTGCAACAGCTGTAGATGGTGTGTGCAACAGCTGTAGATGGTGTGTGCAACAGCTGCAGATGGTGTGTGCAACAGCTGTAGATGGTGTGTGGAACAGCTGTAGATGGTGTGTGCAACAGCTGTAGATGGTGTGTGGAACAGCTGTAGATGGTGTGTGCAACAGCTGTAGATGGTGTGTGGAACATCTGTAGATGGTGTGTGCAACAGCTGTAGATGGTGTGTGCAACAGCTGTAGATGGTGTGTGCAACAGCTGTAGATGGTGTGTGCAACAGCTGTAGATGGTGTGTGCAACAGCTGTAGATGGTGTGTGCAACAGCTGTACATGGTGTGTGCAACAGCTGTACATGGTGTGTGGAACAGCTGTAGATGGTGTGTGGAACAGCTGTAGATGGTGTGTGCAACAGCTGTAGATGGTGTGTGGAACAGCTGTAGATGGTGTGTGGAACAGCTGTAGATGGTGTGTGCAACAGCTGTAGATGGTGTGTGCAACAGCTGTAGATGGTGTGTGCAACAGCTGTAGATGGTGTGTGCAACAGCTGTAGATGGTGTGTACAACAGCTGTAGATGGTGTGTGCAACAGCTGTAGATGGTGTGTGGAACAGCTGTAGATGGTGTGTGCAACAGCTGTAGATGGTGTGTGCAACAGCTGTAGATGGTGTGTGCAACAGCTGTAGATGGTGTGTACAACAGCTGTAGATGGTGTGTGCAACAGCTGTAGATGGTGTGTGCAACAGCTGTACATGGTGTGTGGAACAGCTGTAGATGGTGTGTGTAACAGCTGTAGATGGTGTGTGCAACAGCTGTAGATGGTGTGTGGAACAGCTGTAGATGGTGTGTGGAACAGCTGTAGATGGTGTGTGCAACAGCTGTAGATGGTGTGTACAACAGCTGAAGATGGTGTGTGCAACAGCTGTAGATGGTGTGTGCAACAGCTGTACATGGTGTGTGGAACAGCTGTAGATGGTGTGTGTAACAGCTGTAGATGGTGTGTGCAACAGCTGTAGATGGTGTGTGGAACAGCTGTAGATGGTGTGTGGAACAGCTGTACATGGTGTGTGCAACAGCTGTAGATGGTATGTGCAACAGCTGTAGATGGTGTGTGCAACAGCTGTAGATGGTGTGTACAACAGCTGTAGATGGTGTGTGCAACAGCTGTAGATGGTGTGTACAACAGCTGTAGATGGTGTGTGCAACAACTGTAGATGGTGTGTGGAACAGCTGTAGATGGTGTGTGCAACAGCTGTAGATGGTGTGTGCAACAGCTGTAGATGGTGTATGCAACAGCTGTAGATGGTGTGTGCAACAGCTGTAAATGGTGTGTGCAACAGCTGTAGATAGTGTGTGCAACAGCTGTAGATGGTGTATGCAACAGCTGTAGATGGTGTGTGCAACAGCTGTAGATGGTGTGTGCAGCTGTAGATGGTGTGTACAACAGCTGTACATAGTGAGTGCAACAGCTGTAGATGGTGTGTGCAGCAGCTGTAGATGGTGTGTGGAACAGCTGTAGATGGTGTGTGCAACAGCTGTAGATGGTGTGTGCAACAGCTGTAGATGGTGTGTGCAACAGCTGTAGATGGTGTGTGCAACAGCTGTAGATGGTGTGGGTAACAGCTGTAGATGGTGTGAGTAACAGCTGTAGATGGTGTGTTCAACAGCTGTAGATGGTGTGGGTAACAGCTGTAGATGGTGTGTGTAACAGCTGTAGATGGTGTGTGCAACAGCTGTAGATGGTGTGTGGAACAGCTGTAGATGGTGTGTGCAACAGCTGTAGATGGTGTGTGCAACAGCTGTAGATGGTGTGTGCAACAGCTGTAGATGGTGTGTGCAACAGCTGTAGATGGTGTGTGCAACAGCTGTAGATGGTGTGTGCAACAGCTGTAGATGGTGTGTGGAACAGCTGTAGATGGTGTGTGCAACAGCTGTAGATGGTGTGTGCAACAGCTGTACATGGTGTGTGGAACAGCTGTAGATGGTGTGTGTAACAGCTGTAGATGGTGTGTGCAACAGCTGTAGATGGTGTGTGGAACAGCTGTAGATGGTGTGTGGAACAGCTGTAGATGGTGTGTGCAACAGCTGTAGATGGTGTGTGCAACAGCTGTAGATGGTGTGTGCAACAGCTGTAGATGGTGTGTGCAACAGCTGTAGATGGTGTGTACAACAGCTGTAGATGGTGTGTGCAACAGCTGTAGATGGTGTGTGGAACAGCTGTAGATGGTGTGTGCAATAGCTGTAGATGGTGTGTGCAACAGCTGTAGATGGTGTGTGCAACAGCTGTAGATGGTGTGTACAACAGCTGTAGATGGTGTGTGCAACAGCTGTAGATGGTGTGTGCAACAGCTGTACATGGTGTGTGGAACAGCTGTAGATGGTGTGTGTAACAGCTGTAGATGGTGTGTGCAACAGCTGTAGATGGTGTGTGGAACAGCTGTAGATGGTGTGTGGGACAGCTGTAGATGGTGTGTGCAACAGCTGTAGATGGTGTGTACAACAGCTGTAGATGGTGTGTGCAACAGCTGTAGATGGTGTGTGCAACAGCTGTACATGGTGTGTGGAACAGCTGTAGATGGTGTGTGTAACAGCTGTAGATGGTGTGTGCAACAGCTGTAGATGGTGTGTGGAACAGCTGTAGATGGTGTGTGGAACAGCTGTAGATGGTGTGTGCAACAGCTGTAGATGGTGTGTGGAACAGCTGTAGATGGTGTGTGGAACAGCTGTAGATGGTGTGTGCAACAGCTGTAGATGGTGTGTGCAACAGCTGTAGATGGTGTGTGCAAAAGCTGTAGATGGTGTGTACAACAGCTGTAGATGGTGTGTGCAACAGCTGTAGATGGTGTGTGGAACAGCTGTAGATGGTGTGTGCAACAGCTGTAGATGGTGTGTGCAACAGCTGTAGATGGTGTGTGCAACAGCTGTAGATGGTGTGTACAACAGCTGTAGATGGTGTGTGCAACAGCTGTAGATGGTGTGTACAACAGCTGTAGATGGTGTGTGCAACAACTGTAGATGGTGTGTGGAACAGCTGTAGATGGTGTGTGCAACAGCTGTAGATGGTGTGTGGAACAGCTGTAGATGGTGTGTGCAACAGCTGTAAATGGTGTGTGCAACAGCTGTAGATAGTGTGTGCAACAGCTGTAGATGGTGTATGCAACAGCTGTAGATGGTGTGTGCAACAGCTGTAGATGGTGTGTGCAGCTGTAGATGGTGTGTACAACAGCTGTACATAGTGAGTGCAACAGCTGTAGATGGTGTGTGCAGCAGCTGTAGATGGTGTGTGGAACAGCTGTAGATGGTGTGTGCAACAGCTGTAGATGGTGTGTGCAACAGCTGTAGATGGTGTGTGCAACAGCTGTAGATGGTGTGTGCAACAGCTGTAGATGGTGTGGGTAACAGCTGTAGATGGTGTGTGTAACAGCTGTAGATGGTGTGTGCAACAGCTGTAGATGGTGTGGGTAACAGCTGTAGATGGTGTGTGTAACAGCTGTAGATGGTGTGTGCAACAGCTGTAGATGGTGTGTGCAACAGCTGCAGATGGTGTGTGCAACAGCTGTAGATGGTGTGGGTAACAGCTGTAGATGGTGTGTGCAACAGCTGTAGATGGTGTGTAAAACAACTGTAGATGGTGTGTGCAACAGCTGTAGATGGTGTGGGTAACAGCTGTAGATGGTGTGTGCAACAGCTGTAGATGGTGTGTAAAACAACTGTAGATGGTGTGTAAAACAGCTGTAGATGGTGTGTGCAACAGCTGTAGATGGTGTGTGGAACAGCTGTACATGGTGTGTGTAACAGCTGTAGATGGTGTGTGGAACAGCTGTAGATGGTGTGTACAACAGCTGTAGATAGTGTGTGCAACAGCTGTAGATGGTGTGTGTAACAGCTGTAGATGGTGTGTGGAACAGCTGTAGATGGTGTGTGCAACAGCTGTAGATGATGTGTGCAACAGCTGTAGATGGTGTGTGGAACAGCTGTAGATGGTGTGTGCAACAGCTGTAGATGGTGTGTGCAACAGCTGTAGATGGTGTGTGCAACAGCTGTAGATGGTGTGTAAAACAGCTGTAGATGGTGTGTGCAACAGCTGTAGATGGTATGTGGAACAGCTGTAGATGGTGTGTGCAACAGCTGTAGATGGTGTGTGGAACAGCTGTAGATGGTGTGTGTAACAGCTGTAGATGGTGTGTGCAACAGCTGTAGATGGTGTGTGCAACAGCTGTAGATGGTGTGTGGAACAGCTGTAGATGGTGTGTGGAACAGCTGTAGATGGCGTGTGCAACAGCTGTAGATGGTGTGTGGAACAGCTGTAGATGGTGTGTGGAACAGCTGTAGATGGTGTGTGCAACAGCTGTAGATGGTGTGTGCAACAGCTGTAGATGGTGTGTGCAACAGCTGTAGATGGTGTGTGGAACAGCTGTAGATGGTGTGTGTAACAGCTGTAGATGGTGTATGCAACAGCTGTAGATGGTGTGTGCAACAGCTGTAGATGGTGTGTGGAACAGCTGTAGATGGTGTGTGTAACAGCTGTAGATGGTGTGTGCAACAGCTGTAGATGGTGTGTGGAACAGCTGTAGATGGTGTGTGGAACAGCTGTAGATGGTGTGTGCAACAGCTGTAGATGGTGTGTGCAACAGCTGTAGATGGTGTGTGCAACAGCTGTAGATGGTGTGTGCAACAGCTGTAGATGGTGTGTGCAACAGCTGTAGATGGTGTGTGCAACAGCTGTAGATGGTGTGTGGAACAGCTGTAGATGGTGTGTGCAATAGCTGTAGATGGTGTGTGCAACAGCTGTAGATGGTGTGTGCAACAGCTGTAGATGGTGTGTACAACAGCTGTAGATGGTGTGTGCAACAGCTGTAGATGGTGTGTGCAACAGCTGTACATGGTGTGTGGAACAGCTGTAGATGGTGTGTGTAACAGCTGTAGATGGTGTGTGCAACAGCTGTAGATGGTGTGTGGAACAGCTGTAGATGGTGTGTGGGACAGCTGTAGATGGTGTGTGCAACAGCTGTAGATGGTGTGTACAACAGCTGTAGATGGTGTGTGCAACAGCTGTAGATGGTGTGTGCAACAGCTGTACATGGTGTGTGGAACAGCTGTAGATGGTGTGTGTAACAGCTGTAGATGGTGTGTGCAACAGCTGTAGATGGTGTGTGGAACAGCTGTAGATGGTGTGTGGAACAGCTGTAGATGGTGTGTGCAACAGCTGTAGATGGTGTGTGGAACAGCTGTAGATGGTGTGTGGAACAGCTGTAGATGGTGTGTGTAACAGCTGTAGATGGTGTGTGAAACAGCTGTAGATGGGTGTGTGCAAAAGCTGTAGATGGTGTGTACAACAGCTGTAGATGGTGTGTGCAACAGCTGTAGATGGTGTGTGGAACAGCTGTAGATGGTGTGTGCAACAGCTGTAGATGGTGTGTGCAACAGCTGTAGATGGTGTGTGCAACAGCTGTAGATGGTGTGTACAACAGCTGTAGATGGTGTGTGCAACAGCTGTAGATGGTGTGTACAACAGCTGTAGATGGTGTGTGCAACAACTGTAGATGGTGTGTGGAACAGCTGTAGATGGTGTGTGCAACAGCTGTAGATGGTGTGTGGAACAGCTGTAGATGGTGTGTGCAACAGCTGTAAATGGTGTGTGCAACAGCTGTAGATAGTGTGTGCAACAGCTGTAGATGGTGTATGCAACAGCTGTAGATGGTGTGTGCAACAGCTGTAGATGGTGTGTGCAGCTGTAGATGGTGTGTACAACAGCTGTACATAGTGAGTGCAACAGCTGTAGATGGTGTGTGCAGCAGCTGTAGATGGTGTGTGGAACAGCTGTAGATGGTGTGTGCAACAGCTGTAGATGGTGTGTGCAACAGCTGTAGATGGTGTGTGCAACAGCTGTAGATGGTGTGTGCAACAGCTGTAGATGGTGTGGGTAACAGCTGTAGATGGTGTGTGTAACAGCTGTAGATGGTGTGTGCAACAGCTGTAGATGGTGTGGGTAACAGCTGTAGATGGTGTGTGTAACAGCTGTAGATGGTGTGTGCAACAGCTGTAGATGGTGTGTGCAACAGCTGCAGATGGTGTGTGCAACAGCTGTAGATGGTGTGGGTAACAGCTGTAGATGGTGTGTGCAACAGCTGTAGATGGTGTGTAAAACAACTGTAGATGGTGTGTGCAACAGCTGTAGATGGTGTGGGTAACAGCTGTAGATGGTGTGTGCAACAGCTGTAGATGGTGTGTAAAACAACTGTAGATGGTGTGTAAAACAGCTGTAGATGGTGTGTGCAACAGCTGTAGATGGTGTGTGGAACAGCTGTACATGGTGTGTGTAACAGCTGTAGATGGTGTGTGGAACAGCTGTAGATGGTGTGTACAACAGCTGTAGATAGTGTGTGCAACAGCTGTAGATGGTGTGTGTAACAGCTGTAGATGGTGTGTGGAACAGCTGTAGATGGTGTGTGCAACAGCTGTAGATGATGTGTGCAACAGCTGTAGATGGTGTGTGGAACAGCTGTAGATGGTGTGTGCAACAGCTGTAGATGGTGTGTGCAACAGCTGTAGATGGTGTGTGCAACAGCTGTAGATGGTGTGTAAAACAGCTGTAGATGGTGTGTGCAACAGCTGTAGATGGTGTGTGGAACAGCTGTAGATGGTGTGTGCAACAGCTGTAGATGGTGTGTGGAACAGCTGTAGATGGTGTGTGTAACAGCTGTAGATGGTGTGTGCAACAGCTGTAGATGGTGTGTGCAACAGCTGTAGATGGTGTGTGGAACAGCTGTAGATGGTGTGTGGAACAGCTGTAGATGGCGTGTGCAACAGCTGTAGATGGTGTGTGGAACAGCTGTAGATGGTGTGTGGAACAGCTGTAGATGGTGTGTGCAACAGCTGTAGATGGTGTGTGCAACAGCTGTAGATGGTGTGTGCAACAGCTGTAGATGGTGTGTGGAACAGCTGTAGATGGTGTGTGTAACAGCTGTAGATGGTGTATGCAACAGCTGTAGATGGTGTGTGCAACAGCTGTAGATGGTGTGTGGAACAGCTGTAGATGGTGTGTGCAACAGCTGTAGATGGTGTGTGCAACAGCTGTAGATGGTGTGTGCAAGAGCTGTAGATGGTGTGTGCAACAGCTGTAGATGGTGTGTGCAACAGCTGTAGATGGTGTGTGCAACAGCTGTAGATGGTGTGTAGAACAGCTGTAGATGGTGTGTGCAACAGCTGTAGATGGTGTGTGCAACAGCTGTAGATGGTGTGTGCAAGAGCTGTAGATGGTGTGTGCAACAGCTGTAGATGGTGTGTGCAACAGCTGTAGATGGTGTGTGCAACAGCTGTAGATGGTGTGTGCAACAGCTGTAGATGGTGTGTACAACAGCTGTAGATGGTGTGTGCAACAGCTGTAGATGGTGTGTGCAACAGCTGTAGATGGTGTGTGCAACAGCTGTAGATGGTGTGTGCAACAGCTGTAGATGGTGTGTGCAACAGCTGTAGATGGTGTGTGCAACAGCTGTAGATGGTGTGTGCAACAGCTGTAGATAGTGTGTGCAACAGCTGTAGATGGTGTGTGCAACAGCTGTAGATGGTGTGTGCAACAGCTGTAGATAGTGTGTGCAACAGCTGTAGATGGTGTGTGCAACAGCTGTAGATGGTGTGTGCAACAGCTGTAGATAGTGTGTGCAACAGCTGTAGATGGTGTGTGCAACAGCTGTAGATGGTGTGTGCAACAGCTGTACATGGTGTGTGGAACAGCTGTAGATGGTGTGTGTAACAGCTGTAGATGGTGTGTGCAACAGCTGTAGATGGTGTGTGGAACAGCTGTAGATGGTGTGTGGAACAGCTGTAGATGGTGTGTGCAACAGCTGTAGATGGTGTGTGCAACAGCTGTAGATGGTGTGTGCAACAGCTGTAGATGGTGTGTGCAACAGCTGTAGATGGTGTGTACAACAGCTGTAGATGGTGTGTGCAACAGCTGTAGATGGTGTGTGGAACAGCTGTAGATGGTGTGTGCAACAGCTGTAGATGGTGTGTGCAACAGCTGTAGATGGTGTGTGCAACAGCTGTATATGGTGTGTACAACAGCTGTAGATGGTGTGTGCAACAGCTGTAGATGGTGTGTGCAACAGCTGTACATGGTGTGTGGAACAGCTGTAGATGGTGTGTGTAACAGCTGTAGATGGTGTGTGCAACAGCTGTAGATGGTGTGTGGAACAGCTGTAGATGGTGTGTGGGACAGCTGTAGATGGTGTGTGCAACAGCTGTAGATGGTGTGTACAACAGCTGTAGATGGTGTGTGCAACAGCTGTAGATGGTGTGTGCAACAGCTGTACATGGTGTGTGGAACAGCTGTAGATGGTGTGTGTAACAGCTGTAGATGGTGTGTGCAACAGCTGTAGATGGTGTGTGGAACAGCTGTAGATGGTGTGTGGAACAGCTGTAGATGGTGTGTGCAACAGCTGTAGATGGTGTGTGGAACAGCTGTAGATGGTGTGTGGAACAGCTGTAGATGGTGTGTGCAACAGCTGTAGATGGTGTGTGCAACAGCTGTAGATGGTGTGTGCAAAAGCTGTAGATGGTGTGTACAACAGCTGTAGATGGTGTGTGCAACAGCTGTAGATGGTGTGTGGAACAGCTGTAGATGGTGTGTGCAACAGCTGTAGATGGTGTGTGCAACAGCTGTAGATGGTGTGTGCAACAGCTGTAGATGGTGTGTACAACAGCTGTAGATGGTGTGTGCAACAGCTGTAGATGGTGTGTACAACAGCTGTAGATGGTGTGTGCAACAACTGTAGATGGTGTGTGGAACAGCTGTAGATGGTGTGTGCAACAGCTGTAGATGGTGTGTGGAACAGCTGTAGATGGTGTGTGCAACAGCTGTAAATGGTGTGTGCAACAGCTGTAGATAGTGTGTGCAACAGCTGTAGATGGTGTATGCAACAGCTGTAGATGGTGTGTGCAACAGCTGTAGATGGTGTGTGCAGCTGTAGATGGTGTGTACAACAGCTGTACATAGTGAGTGCAACAGCTGTAGATGGTGTGTGCAGCAGCTGTAGATGGTGTGTGGAACAGCTGTAGATGGTGTGTGCAACAGCTGTAGATGGTGTGTGCAACAGCTGTAGATGGTGTGTGCAACAGCTGTAGATGGTGTGTGCAACAGCTGTAGATGGTGTGGGTAACAGCTGTAGATGGTGTGTGTAACAGCTGTAGATGGTGTGTGCAACAGCTGTAGATGGTGTGGGTAACAGCTGTAGATGGTGTGTGTAACAGCTGTAGATGGTGTGTGCAACAGCTGTAGATGGTGTGTGCAACAGCTGCAGATGGTGTGTGCAACAGCTGTAGATGGTGTGGGTAACAGCTGTAGATGGTGTGTGCAACAGCTGTAGATGGTGTGTAAAACAACTGTAGATGGTGTGTGCAACAGCTGTAGATGGTGTGGGTAACAGCTGTAGATGGTGTGTGCAACAGCTGTAGATGGTGTGTAAAACAACTGTAGATGGTGTGTAAAACAGCTGTAGATGGTGTGTGCAACAGCTGTAGATGGTGTGTGGAACAGCTGTACATGGTGTGTGTAACAGCTGTAGATGGTGTGTGGAACAGCTGTAGATGGTGTGTACAACAGCTGTAGATAGTGTGTGCAACAGCTGTAGATGGTGTGTGTAACAGCTGTAGATGGTGTGTGGAACAGCTGTAGATGGTGTGTGCAACAGCTGTAGATGATGTGTGCAACAGCTGTAGATGGTGTGTGGAACAGCTGTAGATGGTGTGTGCAACAGCTGTAGATGGTGTGTGCAACAGCTGTAGATGGTGTGTGCAACAGCTGTAGATGGTGTGTAAAACAGCTGTAGATGGTGTGTGCAACAGCTGTAGATGGTATGTGGAACAGCTGTAGATGGTGTGTGCAACAGCTGTAGATGGTGTGTGGAACAGCTGTAGATGGTGTGTGTAACAGCTGTAGATGGTGTGTGCAACAGCTGTAGATGGTGTGTGCAACAGCTGTAGATGGTGTGTGGAACAGCTGTAGATGGTGTGTGGAACAGCTGTAGATGGCGTGTGCAACAGCTGTAGATGGTGTGTGGAACAGCTGTAGATGGTGTGTGGAACAGCTGTAGATGGTGTGTGCAACAGCTGTAGATGGTGTGTGCAACAGCTGTAGATGGTGTGTGCAACAGCTGTAGATGGTGTGTGGAAAAGCTGTAGATGGTGTGTGTAACAGCTGTAGATGGTGTATGCAACAGCTGTAGATGGTGTGTGCAACAGCTGTAGATGGTGTGTGGAACAGCTGTAGATGGTGTGTGCAACAGCTGTAGATGGTGTGTGCAACAGCTGTAGATGGTGTGTGCAAGAGCTGTAGATGGTGTGTGCAACAGCTGTAGATGGTGTGTGCAACAGCTGTAGATGGTGTGTGCAACAGCTGTAGATGGTGTGTAGAACAGCTGTAGATGGTGTGTGCAACAGCTGTAGATGGTGTGTGCAACAGCTGTAGATGGTGTGTGCAAGAGCTGTAGATGGTGTGTGCAACAGCTGTAGATGGTGTGTGCAACAGCTGTAGATGGTGTGTGCAACAGCTGTAGATGGTGTGTGCAACAGCTGTAGATGGTGTGTACAACAGCTGTAGATGGTGTGTGCAACAGCTGTAGATGGTGTGTGCAACAGCTGTAGATGGTGTGTGCAACAGCTGTAGATGGTGTGTGCAACAGCTGTAGATGGTGTGTGCAACAGCTGTAGATGGTGTGTGCAACAGCTGTAGATGGTGTGTGCAACAGCTGTAGATAGTGTGTGCAACAGCTGTAGATGGTGTGTGCAACAGCTGTAGATGGTGTGTGCACCAGCTGTAGATAGTGTGTGCAACAGCTGTAGATGGTGTGTGCACCAGCTGTAGATGGTGTGTGCAACAGCTGTAGATAGTGTGTGCAACAGCTGTAGATGGTGTGTGCAACAGCTGTAGAAGGTGTGTGCAACAGCCGTAGATGGTGTGTGGAACATCTGTAGATGGTGTGTGCAACAGCTGTAGATGGTGTGTGCAACAGCTGTAGATGGTGTGTGCAACAGCTGTAGATGGTGTGTGGAACAGCTGTAGATGGTGCGTGGAACAGCTGTAGATGGGGTTTGGAACAGCTGTAGATGGTGTGTGCAACATCTGTAGATGGTGTGTGCAACAGCTGTAGATGGTGTGTGGAGCAGCCGTAGATGGTGTGTGCAACAGCTGTAGATGGTGTGTGGAACAGCTGTAGATGGTGTGTGGAACAGCTGTAGATGGTGTGTGCAACAGCTGTAGGTGGTGTGTGCAACAGCTGTAGATGGTGTGTGCAACAGCTGTAGATGGTGTGTGCAACAGCTGTAGATGGTGTGTGCAACAGCTGTAGATGGTGTGTGCAACAGCTGTAGATGGTGTGTGGAACAGCTGTAGATGGTGTGTGGAACAGCTGTAGATGGTGTGTGCAACAGCTGTAGATGGTGTGTGGAACAGCTGTAGATGGTGTGTGGAACAGCTGTAGATGGTGTTTGGAACAGCTGTACCTGGTGTGTGGAACAGCTGTAGATGGTGTGTGGAACAGCTGTAGATGGTGTCTGCAACAGCTGTAGATAGTGTGTGGAACAGCTGTAGATGGTGTGTTCAACAGCTGTAGATGGTGTATGGAACAGCTGTAGAAGGTGTGTGGAACAGCTGTAGATGGTGTGTGGAACAGCTGTAGATGGTGTGTGGAACAGCTGTAGATGGTGTGTGGAACAGATGTAGATGGTGTGTGGAACAGCTGTAGATGGTGTGTTGAACAGCTGTAGATGGTGGGTGGAACAGCTGTAGATGGTGTGTGGAACAGCTGTAGATGGTGTTTGGAACAGCTGTAGATGGTGTGTGGAACAGCTGTAGATGGGGTGTGGAACAGCCGTAGATGGTGTGTGCAACAGCTGTAGATGGTGTGTGGAACAAATGTAGATGGTGTGTGCAACAGCTGTAGATAGTGTGTGGAACAGCTGTAGATGGTGTGTGGAACAGATGTAGATGGTGCGTGGAACAGCTGTAGATGGTGTGTGGAACAGCTGTAGAAGGTGTGTGGAACAGCTGTAGATGGTGTGTGGAACAGCTGTAGATGGTGTGTGGAACAGCTGTAGATGGTGTGTGGAACAGCGGTAGATGGTGTGTGCAACAGCTGTAGATGGTGTGTGCACCAGCTGTAGATGGTGTGTGTAACAGCTGTAGATGGTGTGTGCAACAGCTGTAGATGGTGTGTGGAACAGCTGTAGATGGTGTGTGGAACAGCTGTAGATGGTGTGTGGAACAGCTGTAGATGGTGTGTGGAACAGCTGTAGATGGTGTGTGGAACAGCTGTAGATGGTGTGTGGAACAGCTGTAGATGGTGTGTGGAACAGCTGAAGATGGTGTGAGCAACAGCTGTAGAAGGTGTGTACAACAGCTGTAGATGGTGTGTGCAACAGCTGTAGATGGTGTGTGCAACAGCTGTAGATGGTGTGTGCAACAGCTGTAGAAGGTGTGTGGAACAGCTGTATATGGTGTGTGGAACAGCTGTAGATGGTGTGTGCAACAGCTGTAGATGGTGTGTGCAACAGCTGTAGATGGTGTATGCAACAGCTGTAGATGGTGTGTGCAACAGCTGTAGATGGTGTGTGCAACAGCTGTAGATGGTGTATGCAACAGCTGTAGATGGTGTGTGCAACAGCTGTAGATGGTGTGTGCAGCTGTAGATGGTGTGTACAACAGCTGTACATAGTGAGTGCAACAGCTGTAGATGGTGTGTGCAGCAGCTGTAGATGGTGTGGGTAACAGCTGTAGATGGTGTGTGTAACAGCTGTAGATGGTGTGTGCAACAGATGTAGATGGTGTGTGTAACAGCTGTAGATGGTGTGTGGAACAGCTGTAGATGGTGTGTGGAACAGCTGTAGATGGTGTGTAGAACAGCTGTAGATGGTGTGTGCAACAGCTGTAGATGGTGTGTGGAACAGCTGTAGATGGTGTGTGTAACAGCTGTAGATGGTGTGTGGAACAGCTGTAGATGGTGTGTGAAACAGCTATAGATAGTGTGTGCAACAGCTGTAGAAGGTGTGTGCAACAGCTGTAGATGGTGTGTGCAACAGCTGTACATGGTGTGTGGAACAGCTGTAGATGGTGTGTGCAACAGCTGTAGAAGCCTGCCGCAGCAGCTCTAGAAACGTAGAGATCAGCTTGTTTTCCTGGTGTGGTGATACAGAAATTAAGAGAACAGGTTGTGGAGAGGACCCGGTCAGTGGTTGTGATAGCCGCTCTTAATTGATCGACCAAGTAGCTTTTTCTCCTTGGAAATGAATTAATTTGACAGCTGTGTGGTGGCTGAGGGAGGGACGTGGTGGCTGAGGGAGGGACGTGGTGGCTGAGGGAGGGACGTGGTGGCTGAGGGAGGGACGTGGAGGCTTAAGGAGGGACGTGGTAGCTGAGGGAGGGACGTGGTGGCTGAGGGAGGGACGTGGTGGCTGAGGGAGGACGTGTTGGCTGAGGGAGGGACGTGGTGGCTGTGGGAGGGACGTGGTGGCTCAGGGAAGGACATGGTGGCTGAGGGAGGGACGTGTTGGCTGAGGGACGGACGTGGTGGCTGTGGGAGGGACGTGGTGGCTGAGAGAGGGACGTGGTAGCTGAGGGAGGGACGTGGTAGCTGAGGGAGGGACGTGGTTGATGAGGGAGGGACGTGGGGGCTGAGGGAGGGACGTGGTGGCTGAGGGAGGGACGTGGTGGCTGAGGGAGGACGTGTTGGCTGAGGGAGGGACGTGCTGGCTGTGGGAGGGACGTGGTGGCTGAGGGAAGGACATGGTGGCAGAGGGACGTGGTGGCTGAGGGAGGGACGTGTTGGCTGAGAGAGGGACGTGGTGGCTGATGGAGGGACGTGGTGGCTGAGGGAGGGACGTGGTGGCTGAGGGAAGGACGTGGTAGCTGAGGGAGTGACGTGGTGGCTGAGGGAGGGACGTGGTGGCTGAGGGAGGGACGTGGTAGCTGAGGGAGGGACGTGGTGACTGAGGGAGGGACGTGGTAGCTGAGGATGGGACGTGGTGACTTAGAGAGGGACGTGGTGGCTGAGGGAGGGACGTGGTGGCTGAGAGAGGGATGTGGTGGCTGAGGGAGGGACGTGATGGCTGAGGGAGGAACGTGGTGGCTGAGGGAGAGACATGGTGGCTGACGGAGGGACATGGTGACTGAGGGAGGGACGTGGTGACTGAGGGAGGGACGTGGTTCCAGAGGGAGGAACGTGGTGGCTGACGGAGGGACGTGGTGACTGAGGGAGGGACGTGGTGGCAGAGGGAGGGACGTGGTGGCTGAGGGAGGGACGTGGTAGCTGAGGGAGGGACGTGGTGGCTGAGGGAGGGACGTGTTGACTGAGGGAGGGACGTGATGGCTGAGGGAGGGACGTGGTAGCTGAGGGAGGGACGTGGTAGCTGAGGGAAAGACGTGGTGGCTGAGGGAGGGACGTGGTGGCTGAGGGAGGGACGTGGTGGCTGAGGGAGGGACGTGTTGGCTGAGGGAGGGACGTGGTGGCTGAGGGAGGGACGTGGTGGCTGAGGAAGGGAAGTGTTGGCTGAGGGAGGGACGTGGTGCCTCAGGGAGGGACGTGGTAGCTGAGGGAGGGACATGGTAGCTGAGGGAGGGACGTGGTGGCTGAGGGAGGGACGTGGTGGCTGAGGGAGGGACGTGGTGACTGAGGGAGGACGTGTTGGCTGAGGGAGGGACGTGGTGGCTGTGGGAGGGACGTGGTGGCTGAGGGAAGGACATGGTGGCAGAGGGACGTGGTGGCTGAGGGAGGGACGTGTTGGCTGAGAGAGGGACGTGGTGGCTGAGGGAGGGACGTGGTGGCTGAGGGAGGGACGTGGTGGCTGAGGGAGGGACGTGGTGACTGAGGGAGGGACGTGGTAGCTGAGGATGGGACGTGGTGACTTAGAGAGGGACGTGGTGGCTGAGGGAGGGACGTGGTGGCTGAGAGAGGGATGTGGTGGCTGAGGGAGGGACGTGATGGCTGAGGGAGGAACGTGGTTGCTGAGGGAGAGACATGGTGGCTGACGGAGGGACATGGTGACTGAGGGAGGGACGTGGTGACTGAGGGAGGGACGTGGTGGCAGAGGGAGGAACGTGGTGGCTGAGGGAGGGACGTGGTGACTGAGGGAGGGACGTGGTGGCAGAGGGAGGGACGTGGTGGCTGAGGGAGGGACGTGGTAGCTGAGGGAGGGACGTGGTGGCTGAGGGAGGGACGTGTTGACTGAGGGAGGGACGTGATGGCTGAGGGAGGGACGTGGTTAGCTGAGGGAGGGACGTGGTAGCTGAGGGAAAGACGTGGTGGCTGAGGGAGGGACGTGGTGGCTGAGGGAGGGACGTGGTGGCTGAGGGAGGACGTGTTGGCTGAGGGAGAGACGTGGTGGCTGAGGGAGGACGTGTTGACTGAGGGAGGGACGTGTTGGCTGAGGGAGGGACGTGGTGGCTGAGGGAGGGAAGTGGTAGCTGAGGGAGGGACGTGGTAGCTGAGGGAGGGACGTGGTGGCTGAGGGAGGGACGTGGTGGCTGAGGGAGGGACGTGGTGGCCGAGGGAGGACGTGTTGGCTGAGGGAGGGACGTGGTGGCTGTGGGAGGGACGTGGTGGCTGAGGGAAGGACATGGTGGCAGAGGGACGTGGTGGCTGAGGGAGGGACGTGTTGGCTGAGAGAGGGACGTGGTGGCTGAGGGAGGGACGTGGTGGCTGAGGGAGGGACGTGGTGGCTGAGGGAGGGACGTGGTAGCTGAGGGAGTGACGTGGTGGCTGAGGGAGGGACGTGGTGGCTGAGGGAGGGACGTGGTGGCTGAGGGAAGGACGTGGTGGCTGAGGGAGGGACGTCGTGGCTGAGGGAAGGACGTCGTGGCTGAGGGAGGGACGTGGCGGCCGAGGGAGGGACGTGGTAGCTGAGAGAGGGACATGGTGGCTGAGGAAGGGACGTGTTGGCTGAGGGAGGGAAGTGGTGCCTCAGGGAGGGACGTGGTAGCTGAGGGAGGGACGTGGTAGCTGAGGGAGGGACGTGGTGGCAGTGGGAGGGACGTGGTGGGTGAGGGAAGGACATGGTGGCTGAGGGAAGGACGTGTTGGCTGAGGGAGGGACGTGGTTGCTGAGGGAGGGACGTGGTACCTGAGGGATGGACGTGGTGGGTGAGGGAGTGACGTGGTGGCTGAGGTAGCGACGTGGTGGCTGAGGGAGGGACGTGTTGGCTGAGGGAGGGACGTGGTGGCTGTGGGAGGGACGTGGTGGCTGAGAGAAAGACGTGGTGGCTGAGGGAGGGACGTGTTGGCTGAGGGAGGGACGTGGTGGCTGAGGGAGGGACGTGGTTGCTGAGGGAGGGACGTGGTGGCTGAGGGAGGGACGTGGTGGCTGAGGGAGGGACGTGTTGGCTGAGGGAAGGACGTTGTGGTTGAGGGAGGGACGTGGTGGCTGAGGGAAGGACGTGGTGGCTGAGGGAGGGACGTGGTGGCTGAGGGAGGGACGTGGTGGCTGAGGGAGGGACGTGGTGGCTGAGGGAGGGACATGTTGGCTGAGGGAGGGACGTGGTGGCTGTGGGAGGGACGTGGTGGCTGAGAAAGGGACGTGGTGGCTGAGGGAGGACGTGTTGACTGAGGGAGGGACGTGTTGGCTGAGGGAGGGACGTGGTGGCTGAGGGAGGGACGTGGTAGCTGAGGGAGGGACGTGGTAGCTGAGGGAGGGACGTGGTGGCTGAGGGAGGGACGTGGTGGCTGAGGGAGGGACGTGGAGGCTTAAGGAGGGACGTGGTGGCTGAAGGAGGGACGTGGTGGCTGAGGGAGGGACATGGTGGCTGAGGGAGGAGGTGTTGGCTGAGGGAGGGACGTGGTGGCTGTGCGAGGGACGTGGTGGCTGAGGGAAGGACATGGTGGCTGAGGGAGGGACGTGTTGGCTGAGGGAAGGACGTGGTGGCTGTGGGAGGGACGTCGTGGCTGAGAGAGGGACGTGGTGGCTGAGGGAGGGACGTGGTAGCTGAGGGAGGGACGTGGTAGAAGAGGGAGGGACGTGGGGGCTGAGGGAGGGACGTGGTGGCTGAGGGAGGGACGTGGTGGCTGAGGGAGGACGTGTTGGCCGAGGGAGGGACGTGGTGGCTGTGGGAGGGACGTGGTGGCTGAGGGAAGGACATGGTGGCAGAGGGACGTGGTGGCTGAGGGAGGGACGTGTTGGCTGAGAGAGGGACGTGGTGGCTGATGGAGGGACGTGGTGGCTGAGGGAGGGACGTGGTGGCTGAGGGAAGGACGTGGTAGCTGAGGGAGTGACGTGGTGGCTGAGGGAGGGACGTGGTGGCTGAGGGAGGGACGTGGTAGCTGAGGGAGGGACGTGGTGACTGAGGGAGGGACGTGGTAGCTGAGGATGGGACGTGGTGACTTAGAGAGGGACGTGGTGGCTGAGGGAGGGACGTGGTGGCTGAGAGAGGGATGTGGTGGCTGAGGGAGGGACGTGATGGCTGAGGGAGGAACGTGGTGGCTGAGGGAGAGACATGGTGGCTGACGGAGGGACATGGTGACTGAGGGAGGGACGTGGTGACTGAGGGAGGGACGTGGTTCCAGAGGGAGGAACGTGGTGGCTGAGGGAGGGACGTGGTAGCTGAGGGAGGGACGTGGTGGCAGAGGGAGGGACGTGGTGGCTGAGGGAGGGACGTGGTAGCTGAGGGAGGGACGTGGTGGCTGAGGGAGGGACGTGTTGACTGAGGGAGGGACGTGATGGCTGAGGGAGGGACGTGGTAGCTGAGGGAGGGACGTGGTAGCTGAGGGAAAGACGTGGTGGCTGAGGGAGGGACGTGGTGGCTGAGGGAGGGACGTGGTGGCTGAGGGAGGACGTGTTGGCTGAGGGAGGGACGTGGTGGCTGAGGGTAGGACGTGTTGACTGAGGGAGGGACGTGTTGGCTGAGGGAGGGACGTGGTGGCTGAGGGAGGGACGTGGTAGCTGAGGGAGGGACGTGGTAGCTGAGGGAGGGACGTGGTGGCTGAGGGAGGGACGTGGTGGCTGAGGGAGGGACGTGGTGGCTGAGGGAGGACGTGTTGGCTGAGGGAGAGACGTGGTGGCTGTGGGAGGGACGTGGTGGCTGAGGGAAGGACATGGTGGCAGAGGGACGTGGTGGCTGAGGGAGGGACGTGTTGGCTGAGAGAGGGACGTGGTGGCTGAGGGAGGGACGCGGTGGCTGAGGGAGGGACGTGGTGGCTGAGGGAGGGACGTGGTGACTGAGGGAGGGACGTGGTAGCTGAGGATGGGACGTGGTGACTTAGAGAGGGACGTGGTGGCTGAGGGAGGGACGTGGTGGCTGAGAGAGGGATGTGGTGGCTGAGGGAGGGACGTGATGGCTGAGGGAGGAACGTGGTTGCTGAGGGAGAGACATGGTGGCTGAGGGTGGGACGTGTTGGCTGAGGGAGGGACGTGGTGGCTGTGGGAGGGACGTGGTTGCTGAGAGAGGGACGTGGTGGCTGAGGGAGGGACGTGGTGACTGAGGGAGTGACGTGGTGGCAGAGGGAGAGACGTGGTGGCTGAGGGAGGGACGTGGTAGCTGAGGGAGGGACGTGGTGGCTGAGGGAGGGACGTGTTGACTGAGGGAGGGACGTGATGGCTGAGGGAGGGACGTGGTTAGCTGAGGGAGGGACGTGGTAGCTGAGGGAAAGACGTGGTGGCTGAGGGAGGGACGTGGTGGCTGAGGGAGGGACGTGGTGGCTGAGGGAGGGACGTGGTGGCTGAGGGAGGGACTTGGTGGCTGAGCGAAGGACTTGTTGCCTGAGGGAGGGACGTGTTGGCTGAGGGAGGGACGTGGTTAGCTGAGGGAGGGACGTGGTAGCTGAGGGAAAGACGTGGTGGCTGAGGGAGGGACGTGGTGGCTGAGGGAGGGACGTGGTGGCTGAGGGAGGACGTGTTGGCTGAGGGAGAGACGTGGTGGCTGAGGGAGGACGTGGTGTCTGAGGGAGGGACGTGTTGGCTGAGGGAGGGACGTGTTGGCTGAGGGAGGGAAGTGGTAGCTGAGGGAGGGACGTGGTAGCTGAGGGAGGGACGTGGTGGCTGAGGGAGGGACGTGGTGGCTGAGGGAAGGACGTGGTGGCCGAGGGAGGACGTGTTGGCTGAGGGAGGGACGTGGTGGCTGTGGGAGGGACGTGGTGGCTGAGGGAAGGACGTGGTGGCAGAGGGACGTGGTGGCTGAGGGAGGGACGTGTTGGCTGAGGGAGGGACGTGGTGGCTGAGGGAGGGACGTGGTGGCTGAGGGAGGGACGTGGTGGCTGAGGGAGGGACGTGGTGGCTGAGGGAGGGACGTGGTGGCTGAGGGAGGGACGTGGTGGCTGAGGGAGGGACGTGGTGGCTGAGGGAAGGACGTGGTGGCTGAGGGAGGGACGTCGTGGCTGAGGGAAGGACGTCGTGGCTGAGGGAGGGACGTGGCGGCCGAGGGAGGGACGTGGTAGCTGAGAGAGGGACATGGTGGCTGAGGAAGGGACGTGTTGGCTGAGGGAGGGAAGTGGTGCCTCAGGGAGGGACGTGGTAGCTGAGGGAGGGACGTGGTAGCTGAGGGAGGGACGTGGTGGCAGTGGGAGGGACGTGGTGGGTGAGGGAAGGACATGGTGGCTGAGGGAAGGACGTGTTGGCTGAGGGAGGGACGTGGTTGCTGAGGGAGGGACGTGGTACCTGAGGGATGGACGTGGTGGGTGAGGGAGTGACGTGGTGGCTGAGGAAGAGACGTGGTGGCTGAGGGAGGGACGTGTTGGCTGAGGGAGGGACGTGGTGGCTGTGGGAGGGACGTGGTAGCTGAGAGAAAGACGTGGTGGCTGAGGGAGGGACGTGTTGGCTGAGGGAAGGACGAGGTGGCTGAGGGAGGGACGTGGTTGCTGAGGGAGGGACGTGGTGGCTGAGGGAAGGACGAGGTGGCTGAGGGAGGGACGTTTTGGCTGAGAGAGGGACGTGGTGGCTGAGGGAGGGACGTGGTGGCTGAGGGAGGGACGTGGTGGCTGAGGGAGGGACGTGGTGGCTGAGGAAGGGACGTGGTGGCTGAGGGAGGGACGTGGTGGCTGAGGGAGGGACATGTTGGCTGAGGGAGGGACGTGGTGGCTGTGGGAGGGACGTGGTGGCTGAGAAAGGGACGTGGTGGCTGAGGGAGGACGTGTTGACTGAGGGAGGGACGTGTTGGCTGAGGGAGGGACGTGGTGGCTGAGGGAGGGACGTGGTGGCTGAGGGAGGGACGTGGTAGCTGAGGGAGGGACGTGGTGGCTGAGGGAGGGACGTGGTGGCTGAGGGAGGGACGTGGTGGCTGAGGGAGGGACGTCGTGGCTGAGGGAAGGACGTCGTGGCTGAGGGAGGGACGTGGCGGCCGAGGGAGGGACGTGGTAGCTGAGAGAGGGACATGGTGGCTGAGGAAGGGACGTGTTGGCTGAGGGAGGGACGTGGTGCCTCAGGGAGGGACGTGGTAGCTGAGGGAGGGACGTGGTAGCTGAGGGAGGGACGTGGTGGCAGTGGGAGGGACGTGGTGGGTGAGGGAAGGACATGGTGGCTGAGGGAAGGACGTGTTGGCTGAGGGAGGGACGTGGTTGCTGAGGGAGGGACGTGGTAGCTGAGGGATGGACGTGGTGGGTGAGGGAGTGACGTGGTGGCTGAGGAAAGGACATTGTGGCTGAGGGAGGGACGTGTTGGCTGAGGGAGGGACGTGGTGGCTGTGGGAGGGACGTGGTGGCTGAGAGAGGGACGTGGTGGCTGAGGGAGGGACGTGTTGGCTGAGGGAGGGACGTGGTGGCTGAGGGAGGGACGTGGTGGCTGAGGGAGGGACGTGGTGGCTGACGGAAGGACGTGGTGGCTGAGGGAGGGACGTTTTGGCAGAGGGAAGGACGTGGTGGCTGAGGCAGGGACGTGGTGGCTGAGGGAGGGACGTGGTGGCTGAGGGAGGGACGTGGTGGCTGAGGAAGGGACGTGGTGGCTGAGGGAGGGACGTGGTGGCTGAGGGAGGGACATGTTGGCTGAGGGAGGGACGTGGTGGCTGTGGGAGGGACGTGGTGGCTGAGGAAGGGACGTGGTGGCTGAGGGAGGACGTGTTGACTGAGGGAGGGAAGTGTTGGCTGAGGGAGGGACGTGGTGCCTCTGGGAGGGACGTGGTAGCTGAGGGACGGACGTGGTAGCTGAGGGAGGGACGTGGTGGCTGAGGGAGGGACGTGGTGGCTGAGGGAGGGACGTGGTGGCTGAGGGAGGACGTGTTGGCTGAGGGAGGGACGTGGTGGCTGTGGGAGGGATGTGGTGGCTGAGGGAAGGACATGATGGCTGAGGGAGGGACGTGTTGGCTGAGAGAGGGACGTGGTGGCTGAGGGAGGGACGTGGTGGCTGAGGGAGATACGTGGTTGCTGAGGGAGGGACGTGGTGGCTGAGGGAAGGACGTGGTGGCTGAGGGAGGGACGTGGTGGCTGAGGGAGGGACGTGGTGGCTGAGGGAGGGACGTGGTGGCTGAGGGAGGGACGTGGTGGCTGAGGGAGGGACGTGGTGGCTGAGGGAGGGACGTGGTGGCTGAGGGAGGGACGTGGTGGCTGAGGGAGGGACGTGTTGGCTGAGGGAGGGACGTGGTGGCTGTGGGAGGGACGTGGTGGCTGAGAGAGGGACGTGGTGGCTGAGGGAGGGACGTGGTTGCTGAGGGAGGGACGTGGTGGCTGAGGGAAGGACGTGGTGGCTGAGGGAGGGACGTTGTGGCTGAGCGACGGACGTGGTGGCTGAGGGAGGGACGTGGTGGCTGAGGGAGGGACGTGGTGGCTGAGGGAGGAACGTGGTGGCTGAGGGAGGGACGTGGTGGCTGAGGGAGGGACGTGGTGGCTGAGGGAGGGACATGGTGGCTGAGGGAGGGACGTGGTGGCTGAGGGAGGGACGTGGTGGCTGAGGAAGGGACGTGGTGGCTGAGGGAGGGACATGTTGGCTGATGGAGGGACGTGGTGGCTGTGGGAGGGACGTGGTGGCTCAGGGAAGGACATGGGGGCTGAGGGAGGGACGTGTTGGCTGAGGGAGGGACGTGGTGGCTGAGGGAGGGACGTGGTTGCTGAGGGAGGGACGTGGTGGCTGAGGGAAGGACGTGGTGGCTGAGGGAGGGACGTTTTGGCTGAGAGAGGGACGTGGTGGCTGAGGGAGGGACGTGGTGGCTGAGGGAGGGACGTGGTGGCTGAGGGAGGGACGTGGTGGCTGAGGAAGGGACGTGGTGGCTGAGGGAGGGACGTGGTGGCTGAGGGAGGAACGTGTTGGCTGAGGGAGGGACGTGGTGGCTGTTGGAGGGACGTGGTGGCTGAGAGAGGGACTTGGTGGCTGAGGGAGGGACGTGGTGGCTGAGGGAGGGACGTGGTGGCTGACGGAAGGACGTGGTGGCTGAGGGAGGGACGTTTTGGCAGAGGGAAGGACGTGGTGGCTGAAGGAGGGACGTGGTGGCTGAGGGAGGGACGTGGTGGCTGAGGGAGGGACGTGGTGGCTGAGGGAGGGACGTGGTGGCTGAGGGAGGGACGTGGTGGCTGAGGGAGGGACATGTTGGCTGAGGGAGGGACGTGGTGGCTGTGGGAGGGACGTGGTGGCTGAGGAAGGGACGTGGTGGCTGAGGGAGGGACATGTTGGCTGATGGAGGGACGTGGTGGCTGTGGGAGGGACGTGGTGGCTGAGAGAAAGACGTGGTGGCTGAGGGAGGGACGTGTTGGCCGAGGGAGGGACGTGGTGGCTGAGGGAGGGACGTGGTTGCTGAGGGAGGGACGTGGTGGCTGAGGGAAGGACGTGGTGGCTGAGGGAGGGACGTTTTGGCTGAGGGAGGGACGTGGTGGCTGAGGGAGGGACGTGGTGGCTGAGGGAGGGACGTGGTGGCTGAGGGAGGGACGTGGTGGCTGAGGAAGGGACGTGGTGGCTGAGGGAGGGACGTGGTGGCTGAGGGAGGGACGTGTTGGCTGAGGGAGGGACGTGGTGGCTGTGGGAGGGACGTGGTGGCTGAGAGAGGGACGTGGTGGCTGAGGGAGGGACGTGGTGGCTGAGGGAGGGACGTGGTGGCTGAGGGAAGGACGTGGTGGCTGAGGGAGGGACGTTTTGGCTGAGCGAAGGACGTGGTGGCTGAGGGAGGGACGTGGTGGCTGAGGGAGGGACGTGGTGGCTGAGGGAGGGACCTGGTGGCTGAGGGAGGGACGTGGTGGCTGAGGGAAGGACGTTGTGGCTGAGGGAGGGACGTGGTGGCTGAGGGAGGGACGTGGTGGCTGAGGGAGGGACGTGGTGGCTGACGGAAGGACGTGGTGGCTGAGGGAGGGACGTTTTGGCAGAGGGAAGGACGTGGTGGCTGAGGGAGGGACGTGGTGGCTGAGGGAGGGACGTGGTGGCTGAGGGAGGGACGTGGTGGCTGAGAGAGGGACGTGGTGGCTGAGGGAAGGACGTTGTGGCTGAGGGACGGACGTTTTGGCTGAGGGAAGGACGTGGTGGCTGAGGGAGGGACGTGGAGGCTGAGGGAGGAACGTGGTGGCTGAGGGAGGGACGTGGTGGCTGAGGGAGGGACGTGGTGGCTGAGGGACGGACGTGTTAACTGAGGGAGGGACGTGGTGGCTGTGGGAGGGACGTGGTGGCTGAGGGAGGGACGTGGTGGCTGAGGGATGGACATGGTGCTGAGGGAGGGACGTGGTGGCTGAGGGAGGGACGTGGTGGCTGAGGGATGGACATGGTGGCTGAGGGAGGGACGTGGTGGCTGAGGGAGGGACGTGGTGGCTGAGGGATGGACATGGTGGCTGAGGGAGGGACGTGGTGGCTGAGGGAGGGACGTGGTGGCTGAGGGATGGACATGGTGGCTGAGGGAGGGACGTGGTGGCTGAGGGAGGGACGTGGTGGCTGAGGGAGGGACGTGAAGCCTAGCGATTTGATTTGACTCCAAATATTTCTCGTTTAATCTAACCTGGAGGAATTGTCTCCAGCAGTGTAAATAAGCTTGACTGTAGCCAGCTCCATGGTACTGTATCCACTGTAGCCAGCTCCGTGGTACTGTATCCACTGTAGCCAGCTCCGTGGTACTGTATCCACTGTAGCCAGCTCCATGGTACTGTATCCACTGTAGCCAGCTCCGTGGTACTGTATCCACTGTAGCCAGCTCCATGGTACTGTATCCACTGTAGCCAGCTCCATGGTACTGTATCCACTGTAGCCAGCTCCATGGTACTGTATCCACTGTAGCCAGCTCCGTGGTACTGTATCCACTGTAGCCAGCTCCATGGTACTGTATCCACTGTAGCCAGCTCCGTGGTACTGTATCCACTGTAGCCAGCTCCATGGTACTGTATCCACTGTAGCCAGCTCCGTGGTACTGTATCCACTGAAGCATGGTAGCTGCCAGTGGTACGGTATCCACTGTAGCCAGCTCCATGGTACTGTATCCACTGTAGCCAGCTCCGTGGTACTGTATCCACTGTAGCCAGCTCCGTGGTACTGTATCCACTGTAGCCAGCTCCGTGGTACTGTATCCACTGTAGCCAGCTCCGTGGTACTGTATCCACTGTAGCCAGCTCCGTGGTACTGTATCCACTGTAGCCAGCTCCATGGTACTGTATCCACTGTAGCCAGTATCCACTGTCCAGTGGTACTGTATCCACTGTAGCCAGCTCCGTGGTACTGTATCCACTGTAGCCAGCTCCATGGTACTGTATCCACTGTAGCCAGCTCCGTGGTACTGTATCCACTGTAGCCAGCTCCATGGTACTGTATCCACTGTAGCCAGCTCCATGGTACTGTATCCACTGTAGCCAGCTCCGTGGTACTGTATCCACTGTAACCAGCTCCGTGGTACTGTATCCACTGTAGCCAGCTCCATGGTACTGTATCCACTGTAGCCAGCTCCATGGTACTGTATCCACTGTAGCCAGCTCCATGGTACTGTATCCACTGTAGCCAGCTCCATGGTACTGTATCCACTGTAGCCAGCTCCGTGGTACTGTATCCACTGTAGCTAGCTGCGTGGTACTGTATCCACCGTAGCCAGCTCCATGGTACTGTATGCACTGTAGCCAGCTCCGTGGTACTGTACCCATTGTAGCTAGCTCCGTGGTACTGTATCCACTGTAGGCAGCTCCGTGGTACTGTATCCACTGTAGCTAGCTCCGTGGTACTGTATCCACTGTAGCCAGCTCCGTTGTACTGTATCCACTGTAGCCAGCTCCATGGTACTGTATCCACTGTAGCCAGCTCCGTGGTACTGTATCCACTGTAGCCAGCTCCGTGGTACTGTATCCACTGTAGCCAGCTCCATGGTACTGTATCCACTGTAGCCAGCTCCGTGGTACTGTATCCACTGTAGCCAGCTCCGTGGTACTGTATCCACTGTAGCCAGCTCCATGGTACTGTATCCACTGTAGCCAGCTCCATGGTACTGTATCCACTGTAGCCAGCTCCATGGTACTGTATCCACTGTAGCCAGCTCCATGGTACTGTATCCACTGTAGCCAGCTCCATGGTACTGTATCCACTGTAGCCAGCTCCGTGGTACTGTATACACTGTAGCCTGCTCCGTGGTACTGTATCCACTGTAGCCAGCTCCATGGTACTGTATCCAATTTAGCCAGCTCTGTGGTACTGTATCCACTGTAGCCAGCTCCATGGTACTGTATCCACTGTAGCCAGCTCCATGGTACTGTATCCACTGTAGCCAGCTCCATGGTACTGTATCCACTGTAGCCAACTCCGTGGTACTGTATCCACTGTAGCCAGCTCCGTGGTACTGTATCCACTGTAGCCAGCTCCGTGGTACTGTATCCACTGTAGCCAGCTCCATGGTACTGTATCCACTGTAGCCAGCTCCATGGTACTGTATCCACTGTAGCCAGCTCCATGGTACTGTATCCACTGTAGCCAGCTCCGTGGTACTGTATCCACTGTAGCCAGCTCCGTGGTACTGTATCCACTGTAGCCAGCTCCGTGGTACTGTATCCACTGTAGCCAGCTCCGTGGTACTGTATCCACTGTAGCTATCTCCGTGGAACTGTATCCACTGTAGCCAGCTCCGTGGTGCTGTATCCACTTGTAGCCAGCTCCGTGGTACTGTATCCACTGTAGCCAGCTCCATGGTACTGTATCCACTGTAGCCAGCTCCGTGGTACTGTATCCACTGTAGCTAGCTCCGTGGTACTGTATCCACTGTAGCCAGCTCCATGGTACTGTATGCACTCTAGCCAGCTCCGTAGTACTGTATCCACTGTAGCCAGCTCCGTGGTACTGTATCCACTGTAGCCAGCTCCATGGTACTGTATCCACTGTAGCCAGCTCCATGGTACTGTATCCACTGTAGCTAGCTCCGTGGTACTGTATTTACTGTAGCCAGCTCCATGGTACTGTATCCACTGTAGCCAGCTCCATGGTACTGTATGCACTCTAGCCAGCTCCGTGGTACTGTATCCACTGTAGCCAGCTCCGTGGTACTGTATCCACTGTAGCCAGCTCCATGGTACTGTATTCACTGTAGCCAGCTCCATGGTACTGTATCCACTGTAGCCAGCTCCGTGGTATTGTATCCACTGTAGCCAGTTCCGTGGTACTGTATCCACTGTAGCCAGCTCCGTGGTACTGTATCCACTGCAGCCAGCTCCGTGGTACTGTATCCACTGTAGCCAGCTCCATGGTACTGTATCCACTGTAGCTGCGTGGTACTGTATCCACTAGCCAGCTCCCTGGTACTGTATCCACTGTAGCCAGCTCCATTGTACTGTATCCACTGTAGCCAGCTCCATGGTACTGTATCCAATGTAGCCCGCTCCGTGGTACTG
>NC_091315.1:24701947-24739447 GCF_038502225.1 Cherax quadricarinatus
GGACTAAATGGCTGGTTAATTATTTGAGATAAGTGGTTGGTTAATTAGGCTGGAGACAGCAACATGCACTAAACTGTGTTGATGAAACTAAATGATAAGAAATGTTGTAAGTTGTATGTGTTGTCTCCCTTGTGTCTCCCTCTCTATACTGCTGTCTTTCCCTTCTCTCCCTTTCTTCCTTTCTCTCTTCTTTCTTCCCTTTCTCCCTCCTTCCCTCCCTTCCACTCTCACTTTCTCTCTCCTTCCCTTCTGGTGGTGTTGGTAGTGGTGGTGGTAGTGGTAGTACTAGTAGTCATGGATGTAGTAGTAGTAGTAGTAGTAGTAGTAGTAGTAGTAGTTGTAGTAGTAGTAGTAGTAGTAGTAGTAGTAGTAGTAGTAGTAGTAGTAGTAGTGGTGGTGGTGGTGGTGGTGTAGACAACAGTGTTGATGGTGCTGGTTCAGTATTTGCAACAGAACCGCCGGTGGTATCACCGGGGAAGGGGGGGGTTCTTGTTAACATAAGAATAGAGGAACACTGCAACAGAACCACTGACCCACGTACTGCAGGTCCTTATCAGAACCACCCATATATTTGTCCAATCCTTTCCCAAAGTCACCCAAGAAGCTGCTTCAGTACCTCAAGTACTAATCAAATCCAACCCTTTTCACTCATATATTTGTCCAATCTCTTTTTAAAGCCACCCAAAGTCTGAGCTTCTATTAACCTACTCGGCAGATTGTTCCCCAGACATGACACACCTGTTGTGGTTGCTGGAATTTGTTCCTTCCTTCCAGTGATAACCTGAGAAAGCCTCTGGTGATAACCTTCAAACTTAAAGGAAACTTCAGATTGTTATTGGACTGTGTAGGTACAAATCTACCCACATTTTCTTTAACACCTCTGCAGTGCACATCTACCACCTCAGGCAGGAAGGCCACTTTTTTGCAGTGTCTTTAAAACAATCCAAAAATTTTCTTATGTGTTTATAATGAAAATATATTAGTTTATAACTGAGAAATTAAAACTGAAAAAGAAACGCTTACCTTTTATGGGATTTTTAAATTTGACCAATTTATGATAGTTCCCACATCACAAAACATCAAATATTTACACCATGTTTCTAATACCTTCACTTTTCTTGTTTTTTATAAGTGAATTTATGGCTTAACTATTTACGTAAGTTTTAGTTTTATATACTATGTCCGTGTAAGATGGATACATATACTGTGTATTGTGTGTACTGAGTGTATTACTGCATAAACATTTTCATTATGGGTTGAGTTCCAGTTCCTGGTACCCTTAACGGTGTTCATCTCCAGCTGCTGGGCCAGGTGGTAAATTTAAGTATGTTGAGCTAAAGCTCCTGGGCCCTCGTGAATGAGGTACTGAAGCAGTAGTCTCCAGTTTCTGGGCCTCTTAAGCTGTTATTGAATTAGACACATGTGCAGCTCTTGGGTATCTTTATTGAGGAAGCGTTTCGTCACTCAGTGGCTTCATCAGTCCATACAAAGGAGAATCTTGAAGAACAGGAGGAGAATGAGGTAATCAGTCCCTCAACCTTGAGTCGATGTGGTCAGTCCGTCAATCTTGAGTAGAATACAGCATATGTGTGGAGAAGCAGCTTATACACCGTAGGCAGGAGAGGTGCAGCAGTCGTAGGTGGTGTCACATTGTCCAATGTGGAAGTAGGTCGTGCCCAAGGGTTAGGCAAGTGAAGAATTCCCAAGTATTAAGATCCCAAGAAGTTGCAGTGTCTGACAGGATTGTAGATGAATGGTTCAGAGAAAGAACCGACTTAAGGTTGAGGGACTGATTACCTCATTTTCCTCCTGTTCTTCACGTTTCTCCTTTGTATGGACTGATGAAGCCACTGTGTGGCGAAACGTTTCCTCAATAAAGATACCCAAGAGTTGCACATGTGTCTAATTTAACAACTTGTCGGTTCTCGGAAGCATTCATCTACAAGCCACTTAAGCTGTACCTTCTGGAGTCCTAAGTCGAGTCGCAGCTTCTCCGCCTCTTGAGGGTTGAGAGGTTGACTTACTGGGCACCGAGGTACAAGTGGAGTCATGAGTTGCGAGGGATACCCAAACATGTCAGGTTTCTGTTGTTGATGCTGCCGTTGCTGTGTTCCAACTTCTATTGCTGGTAGTGATTCTCCATCTGTTGTTTCGTTATTATTGCGGCTTCTGTTGCTAATTGTTTTACGTTTATTGTCGTTGCTGTTGCCAATTCTGTTACCTCTGTTGCCGTTTCTGTTGCTAATTCTGTTTCCACTATTAATCCTTACCAGCTGAAGACAGAGAAGACGGCCACAACCATCGATATTTCGGGCTAATCTCTCTCTTCTTCCTTCAGATGGACATTATTTGAAAGAGCTTAGCTTCCACCGCCCAGCCATTACCAGTACTTTCAAATGATTATTCTGGTTGGATATCGCGTCAAGCATTCTTAAAGCTCAGCTTCCATTGGCTGGACTCTACCCGCGATTTCACAATGATTATTCTGATTGGATACAGCGTCAAATACTTCTCCCACGTTATCACTTAAGTTGAAAAATAGTTGTTTATCTCTAAAGTGGTCAGCTGTGAGAAACATGCCGTCAAAGGTACTGAGACCAGATACCGCACGGTTTGTCAGTTTTCCCTCGCCTTATACATCACATTCTGACCTTTAGGGAAGCCCGGGTTCTCCCCGGCATATGATTCAGCGTTCTCGAATGAATCTGTTATCGGTATGAATCCATTAGTAAGTCACTGGAGCGTTCGTGTTGACGTCACACTCCCTGGATACCAGTCGATAAGATACACCGGAGGACAAATACCAGGGCGTTAATGGCATCTTCTTCTAATAATAATAATAATAAAAATAATCTCGGTTGGACTCAACCATTAGGCCATTTGTACTTGACACAGAGATTTGATGTAACAACCGCACGTGTGTTCACCACTACGGTTCCTCACCCGAGTCTCTGTGAACCAGAAGCTTAAATATAATAGTTTGGTGGATCGTGAGACTGTCGCTGTGTAAGAGTGTAATTAATAAAGAGAAAGAAACGAATCCATGAATTAACAGATAGATAAATTAATTATCAAGCAGATAAGAAAAGATATAAAGACGTCAGAAAGTGATGAAGATGATGATAATAATATTATTATTATTACTGTTATTATTATTATTATTATTATTATTATTATTATTATTATTATTATTATTATTATTATTATTATTATTATTATTCAAACTGTCCTTGTAAAGCAAGCCTGGAGTTCCGACATACAATGTCTGGCATGAGCGCTCCATCTCACCGCCTCTCTCTATATTCTCCTCCCTGATTTTTTCCCTTCATACCGCCACACAGCCTCCTGATCTCTTCACTCCTGATTCTCTTCAAAATGTTCACACCACATGCTCATCTCAGACATGACATCATCACTGCCGCCAGCATCACCCTCCACCTCCTCCTCGCTGCAACATTCACAGACCGACCTTCAAACACATACGAAAAAAGAACATTACGAAGATACATCCAATTATGAAGTTCTTTGGTTTCCTTGCTCACAGACTTCTCGACCCACCAGCAGCTCTCCCTTTTCTGCTTTGTCTTTCTGCTAGTCCCTCAGACATCATCAGTCTGCTGACACGTTAAATCACATTCTTCCATGCTCCTTCCTGCCACTCTCAGCTTCCATATTTAGTTCCTCCCAACATCTGTTTTGCTCTTTGGTGTGTGTGTGTGTGTGTGTTGTCATTCATGTTCGTCTTCCAAACTCACCTTCAAATTCCTGTTTGTGTTGCTTTTCTTCTAAATCTCCCCAAGAATACTGTCATCAGCGAACAGCAACTGAGTCAACTCCCACTGCATATCAGTCATTATTCCTGCAAGTCAACACATCTCTCTAGAACCCCGTCATTCACTTTAACATCGTCGTCTTCAAAGGCATTCAGCTATCGCGGAGACACGACACATTCCTGGAAGGCAAGACACGCTGGTAGCGGAGGGAAACGTTTTGTTGCAACGTTTCACACTAGGCTGGGATATATTAAACATAGAGTGGAAGAGCAAACACACTTGCCTTAATAAGGCAAGCGAGTACCTGAGGTCAGACAGAGAGAAAGACAGGTCAGACCCGAGGTCGGTTATAAAGGCTGACAGACTGGCTCCTGCAACACTGTGTACTCCTGCTAGAGCGTACATTATCTGACGAATTGCCCTTCGTGCATTTCTGCACGCTCGAAATTTTTCAAAAAATATTACGTTTGATATTCTCTCTTTGGTTAGGTTAGTGTAAATCAAGTTCAATTACCCTATATTAACATTTATTTATACATAGGTACCCGACAAAAAGTCGGTATTACCGACTTATCGTTGGTAATATGTTGGAGAATGGGTAGAACTGGTGAGAAGAGAACAGTGAACTTCCAAGCGGTTTCGTGAGTTCTCACATTAACAACGAACTATGTTATCAAGGAACTATATTATCAAGGAACTATGTTATCAAGAAACAATGTTATCAAGGATAACATAGTTATCACCAGGTTACTGCCATTGCATCAACTCACACACATTTTCCATACAAAACTTACAAAGCGGATACGAATCACCTTTTTTTACAGAAATATGTTCATGACGTTACACTGTCTGCTCTTGCAGAGAGCCTGGAGTGTGCTGGTCGTGGACCAGTGACCGTCACGCAGGCCGCTGCAACAATCCAGGCTATGAGGTGCTTGATGACCCAGCCGTCTCTGTGATGTAACCAACATAACGCATAAATGACCTGGCTCAGCCCTGACAGCTTCAAGGCGGCTGGTAATAACCTTGTAGAATACTGACTACAAGTCATTAGTAGCCACTTGTCTGGGAAGAGTGTTGAGAAACATCAAACTTTAAGAGTAAGACAATAACAGAAATAAGATAATAACAGAAACAAGACAATAACAGAAACAAGACAACAACACAAACAAGACAATAACAAAAACAAGACAACAGAAACGAGACAATAACAGAAACGAGACAGTGAACACCAACACTGGTACAAGAATCTTGGAGTATGACAGTCATCAGTGAACACCAACACTGGTACAAGACTCCTGGAGAGTGTGACAGTCACTAGTGAACACCAACACTGGTACAAGACTCCTGGAGAGTGTGGCAGTCACTAGTGAACATCAAAACTGGTGGTACAAGACTCCTGGAGAGTGTGAAAGTCACTAGTGAACATCAACACTGGTACAAGACTCCGGGAGAGTGTGACAGTCACTAGTGAACACCAACACTGGTACAAGACTCCTGGAGAGTGTGACAGTCACTAGTGAACACCAACACTGGTACAAGACTCCTGGAGAGTGTGACAGTCACTAGTGAACACCAACACTGGTACAAGACTCCTGGAGAGTGTGACAGTCACTGGTGAACATCAACACTGGTACAAGACTCCTGGAGAGTGTGACAGTCACTAGTGAACATCAACACTGGTGGTACAAGACTCCTGGAGAGTGTGACAGTCACTAGTGAACATCAACACTGGTGGTACAAGACTCCTGGAGTGTGTGACAGTCACTAGTGAACACCAACACTGGTGGTACAAGACTCCTGGAGAGTGTGACAGTCACTAGTGAACACCAACACTGGTACAAGACTCCTGGAGAGTGTGACAGTCACTAGTGAACATCAACACTGGTGGTACAAGACTCCTGGAGAGTGTGACAGTCACTAGTGAACACCAACACTGGTACAAGACTCCTGGAGAGTGTGACAGTCACTAGTGAACACCAACACTGGTACAAGACTCCTGGAGAGTGTGACAGTCACTAGTGAACACCAACACTGGTGGTACAAGACTCCTAGAGAGTGTGACAGTCACTAGTGAACACCAACACTGGTACAAGACTCCTGGAGAGTGTGACAGTCACTAGTGAACACCAACACTGGTGGTACAAGACTCCTAGAGAGTGTGACAGTCACTAGTGAACACCAACACTGGTACAAGACTCCTGGAGAGTGTGACAGTCACTAGTGAACACCAACACTGGTACAAGACTCCTGGAGAGTGTGACAGTCACTAGTGAACACCAACACTGGTACAAGACTCCTGGAGAGTGTGACAGTCACTAGTGAACACCAACACTGGTGGTACAAGACTCCTAGAGAGTGTGACAGTCACTAGTGAACACCAACACTGGTACAAGACTCCTGGAGAGTGTGACAGTCACTAGTGAACACCAACACTGGTGGTACAAGACTCCTAGAGAGTGTGACAGTCACTAGTGAACACCAACACTGGTACAAGACTCCTGGAGAGTGTGACAGTCACTAGTGAACACCAACACTGGTACAAGACTCCTGGAGAGTGTGACAGTCACTAGTGAACACCAACACTGGTACAAGACTCCTGGAGAGTGTGACAGTCACTAGTGAACACCAACACTGGTGGTACAAGACTCCTAGAGAGTGTGACAGTCACTAGTGAACATCAACACTGGTACAAGACTCCTGGAGAGTGTGGCAATCACTAGTGAACATCAACACTGGTGGTACAAGACTCCTGGAGAGTGTGACAGTCACTAGTGAACACCAACACTGGTACAAGACTCCTGGAGAGTGTGACAGTCACTAGTGAACACCAACACTGGTACAAGACTCCTGGAGAGTGTGACAGTCACTAGTGAACATCAACACTGGTACAAGACTCCTGGAGAGTGTGACAGTCACTAGTGAACACCAACACTGGTGGTACAAGACTCCTGGAGAGTGTGACAGTCACTAGTGAACATCAACACTGGTACAAGACCCCTGGAGAGTGTGACAGTCACTAGTGAACATCAACACTGGTGGTACAAGACTCCTGGAGAGTGTGACAGTCATCAGTGAACACCAACACTGGTACAAAACTCCTGGAGAGTGTGACAGTCACTAGTGAACACCAACACTGGTACAAGACTCCTGGAGTGTGTGACAGTCACTAGTGAACACCAACACTGGTGGTACAAGACTCCTGGAGAGTGTGACAGTCACTAGTGAACATCAACACTGGTACAAGACTCCTGGAGAGTGTGACAGTCACTAGTGAACATCAACACTGGTGGTACAAGACTCCTGGAGAGTGTGACAGTCACTAGTGAACACCAACACGGGTACAAGACTCCTGGAGAGTGTGACAGTCACTAGTGAACACCAACACTGGTACAAGACTCCTGGAGAGTGTGACAGTCACTGGTGAACATCAACACTGGTACAAGACTCCTTTAGAGTGTGAGTCACTAGTGAACACCAACACTGGTGGTACAAGACTCCTGGAGAGTGTGACAGTCACTAGTGAACACCAACACTGGTGGTACAAGACTCCTGGAGAGTGTGACAGTCACTAGTGAACATCAACACTGGTACAAGACTCAAGGAGAGTGTGACAGTCACTAGTGAACACCAACACTGGTGGTACAAGACTCCTGGAGAGTGTGACAGTCACTAGTGAACATCAACACTGGTACAAGACTCCTGGAGTGTGTGACAGTCACTAGTGAACACCAACACTGGTACAAGACTCCTGGAGAGTGTGACAGTCACTAGTGAACACCAACACTGGTACAAGACTCCTGGAGAGTGTGACAGTCACTAGTGAACACCAACTCTGGTGGTACAAGACTCCTGGAGAGTGTGACAGTCACTAGTGAACACCAACACTGGTACAAGACTCATGGAGAGTGTGACAGTCACTAGTGAACATCAACACTGGTGGTACAAGACTCCTGGAGAGTGTGACAGTCACTAATGAACACCAACACTGGTGGTACAAGACTCCTGGAGAGTTTGACAGTCACTAGTGAACACCAACACTGGTACA
The DNA here is from genome assembly GCF_038502225.1 of Cherax quadricarinatus. Classification (NCBI taxonomy): domain Eukaryota; kingdom Metazoa; phylum Arthropoda; class Malacostraca; order Decapoda; family Parastacidae; genus Cherax; species Cherax quadricarinatus. Next base: position 24,709,769 of record NC_091315.1, read on the forward strand.
AGACTCCTGGAGAGTGTGGCAGTCATCAGTGAACACCAACACTGGTGGTACAAGACTCCTGGAGTGTGTGACAGTCACTAGTGAACACCAACACTGGTTCAAGACTCATGAAGAGTGTGACAGTCACTAGTGAACACCAACACTGGTGGTACAAGACTCCTGGAGAGTGTGACAGTCACTAGTGAACACCAACACTAGTGGTACAAGACTCCTGGAGAGTGTGACAGCCACTAGTGAACATCAACACTGGTACAAGACTCCTGGAGAGTGTGGCAGTCACTAGTGAACATCAACACTGGTGGTACAAGACTCCTGGAGAGTGTGACAGTCACTAGTGAACACCAACACTGGTACAAGACTCCTGGAGAGTGTGACAGTCACTAGTGAACACCAACACTGGTACAAGACTCCTGGAGAGTGTGACAGTCACTGGTGAACATCAACACTGGTACAAGACTCCTGGAGAGTGTGAGTCACTAGTGAACACCAACACTGGTGGTACAAGACTCCTGGAGAGTGTGACAGTCACTAGTGAACACCAACACTGGTGGTACAAGACTCCTGGAGAGTGTGACAGTCACTAGTGAACATCAACACTGGTACAAGACTCAAGGAGAGTGTGACAGTCACTAGTGAACACCAACACTGGTGGTACAAGACTCCTGGAGAGTGTGACAGTCACTAGTGAACATCAACACTGGTACAAGACTCCTGGAGAGTGTGAGTCACTAGTGAACACCAACACTGGTGGTACAAGACTCCTGGAGAGTGTGACAGTCACTAGTGAACACCAACACTGGTGGTACAAGACTCCTGGAGAGTGTGACAGTCACTAGTGAACATCAACACTGGTACAAGACTCCTGGAGAGTGTGACAGTCACTAGTGAACACCAACACTGGTGGTACAAGACTCCTGGAGAGTGTGACAGTCACTAGTGAACATCAACACTGGTACAAGACTCCTGGAGTGTGTGACAGTCACTAGTGAACACCAACACTGGTACAAGACTCCTGGAGAGTGTGACAGTCACTAGTGAACACCAACACTGGTACAAGACTCCTGGAGAGTGTGACAGTCACTAGTGAACACCAACTCTGGTGGTACAAGACTCCTGGAGAGTGTGACAGTCACTAGTGAACACCAACACTGGTACAAGACTCATGGAGAGTGTGACAGTCACTAGTGAACATCAACACTGGTGGTACAAGACTCCTGGAGAGTGTGACAGTCACTAATGAACACCAACACTGGTGGTACAAGACTCCTGGAGAGTTTGACAGTCACTAGTGAACATAAACACTGGTACAAGACTCCTGGAGAGTGTGGCAGTCATCAGTGAACACCAACACTGGTGGTACAAGACTCCTGGAGTGTGTGACAGTCACTAGTGAACACCAACACTGGTTCAAGACTCCTGAAGAGTGTGACAGTCACTAGTGAACACCAACACTGGTGGTACAAGACTCCTGGAGAGTGTGACAGTCACTAGTGAACACCAACACTGGTGGTACAAGACTCCTGGAGAGTGTGACAGTCACTAGTGAACACCAACACTGGTACAAGACTCCTGGAGAGTGTGACAGTCACTAGTGAACACCAACACTGGTGGTACAAGACTCCTGGAGAGTGTGACAGTCACTAGTGAACACCAACACTGGTACAAGACTCCTGGAGAGTTTGACAGTCACTAGTGAACACCAACACTGGTACAAGACTCCTGGAGAGTGTGACAGTCACTGGTGAACATCAACACTGGTACAAGACTCCTGGAGAGTGTGAGTCACTAGTGAACACCAACACTGGTGGTACAAGACTCCTGGAGAGTGTGACAGTCACTAGTGAACACCAACACTGGTGGTACAAGACTCCTGGAGAGTGTGACAGTCAGTAGTGAACATCAACACTGGTACAAGACTCAAGGAGAGTGTGACAGTCACTAGTGAACACCAACACTGGTGGTACAAGACTCCTGGAGAGTGTGACAGTCACTAGTGAACATCAACACTGGTACAAGACTCCTGGAGTGTGTGACAGTCACTAGTGAACACCAACACTGGTACAAGACTCCTGGAGAGTGTGACAGTCACTAGTGAACACCAACACTGGTACAAGACTCCTGGAGAGTGTGACAGTCACTAGTGAACACCAACTCTGGTGGTACAAGACTCCTGGAGAGTGTGACAGTCACTAGTGAACACCAACACTGGTACAAGACTCATGGAGAGTGTGACAGTCACTAGTGAACATCAACACTGGTGGTACAAGACTCCTGGAGAGTGTGACAGTCACTAATGAACACCAACACTGGTGGTACAAGACTCCTGGAGAGTTTGACAGTCACTAGTGAACACCAACACTGGTACAAGACTCCTGGAGAGTGTGGCAGTCATCAGTGAACACCAACACTGGTGGTACAAGACTCCTGGAGTGTGTGACAGTCACTAGTGAACACCAACACTGGTTCAAGACTCCTGAAGAGTGTGACAGTCACTAGTGAACACCAACACTGGTGGTACAAGACTCCTGGAGAGTGTGACAGTCACTAGTGAACACCAACACTGGTGGTACAAGACTCCTGGAGAGTGTGACAGTCACTAGTGAACATCAACACTGGTACAAGACTCCTGGAGTGTGTGACAGTCACTAGTGAACACCAACACTGGTAAAAGACTCCTGGAGTGTGACAGTCACTAGTGAACACCAACACTGGTACAAGACTCCTGGAGAGTGTGACAGTCACTAGTGAACACCAACACTGGTACAAGACTCCTGGAGAGTGTGACAGTCACTAGTGAACACCAACACTGGTGGTACAAGACTCCTGGAGAGTGTGACAGTCACTAGTGAACACCAACACTGGTACAAGACTCCTGGAGAGTGTGTCACTAGTGAACACCAACACAAGACTCCTGGAGAGTGTGACAGTCACTAGTGAACACCAACACTGGTGGTACAAGACTCCTGGAGAGTGTGACAGTCACTAGTGAACACCAACACTGGTGGTACAAGACTCCTGGAGAGTGTGACAGTCACTAGTGAACACCAACACTGGTGGTACAAGACTCCTGGAGAGTGTGACAGTCACTAGTGAACACCAACACTGGTACAAGACTCCTGGAGAGTGTGACAGTCACTAGTGAACACCATCACTGGTGGTACAAGACTCCTGGAGAGTGTGACAGTCACTAGTGAACACCAACACTGGTACAAGACTCCTGGAGAGTGTGACAGTCACTAGTGAACACCAACACTGGTGGTACAAGACTCCTGGAGAGTGTGACAGTCACTAGTGAACATCAACACTGGTACAAGACTCCTGGAGTGTGTGACAGTCACTAGTGAACACCAACACTGGTACAAGACTCCTGGAGAGTGTGACAGTCACTGGTGAACACCAACACTGGTACAAGACTCCTGGAGAGTGTGACAGTCACTAGTGAACACCAACTCTGGTGGTACAAGACTCCTGGAGAGTGTGACAGTCACTAGTGAACACCAACACTGGTACAAGACTCATGGAGAGTGTGACAGTCACTAGTGAACATCAACACTGGTGGTACAAGACTCCTGGAGAGTGTGACAGTCACTAATGAACACCAACACTGGTGGTACAAGACTCCTGGAGAGTTTGACAGTCACTAGTGAACACCAACACTGGTACAAGACTCCTGGAGAGTGTGGTAGTCATCAGTGAACACCAACACTGGTGGTACAAGACTCCTGGAGTGTGTGACAGTCACTAGTGAACACCAACACTGGTACAAGACTCCTGAAGAGTGTGACAGTCACTAGTGAACACCAACACTGGTGGTACAAGACTCCTGGAGAGTGTGACAGTCACTAGTGAACACCAACACTGGTGGTACAAGACTCCTTGAGAGTGTGACAGTCGCTAGTGAACATCAACACTGGTACAAGACTCCTGGAGTGTGACAGTCACTAGTGAACACCAACACTGGTAAAAGACTCCTGGAGAGTGTGACAGTCACTAGTGAACACCAACACTGGTACAAGACTCCTGGAGAGTGTGACAGTCACTAGTGAACACCAACACTGGTACAAGACTCCTGGAGAGTGTGACAGTCATCAGTGAACACCAACACTGGTGGTACAAGACTCCTGGAGTGTGTGACAGTCACTAGTGAACACCAACACTGGTACAAGACTCCTGGAGAGTGTGACAGTCACTAGTGAACACCAACACTGGTGGTACAAGACTCCTGGAGAGTGTGACAGTCACTAGTGAACACCAACACTGGTGGTACAAGACTCCTGGAGTGTGTGACAGTCACTAGTGAACACCAACACCGGTGGTACAAGACTCCTGGAGAGTGTGACAGTCACTAGTGAACACCAACACTGGTGGTACAAGACTCCTGGAGAGTGTGACAGTCACTAGTGAACACCAACACTGCCTCCAGTAATGCAGATCCTGCCTCACCAGGTGCACATAATAACACCTAGGTGCACCTCAGAGCAATCAAGAGCTCTCCCTTCTCCTACCCCTCCCCTAGACACCAATAATCTCAAAGAGTCCTGCTGGGAACATTTCAATTAAGAGTCCACCTGAGGGCTCTTATCCAACCTACCTGGGCATCACCAGTTCATTAGCTTGGAAGAGCACAGATCAGTTTATCCTCTCACTTGCCCCATCACACAAACTACCACACTCTTAACGTTTTTCTGGTCTTATCAGCAATGTTTTTCGGTATGGCCTCTTCCCTGGGTAATATACCACGGTATAATGAACCACGGGTATAATGAACCGCAGATATAATGAACCACGAGTATAAACCCGTCTGGTCGCAGGTGTGTGGAGAGGGTGATCGATACATTCTTGTCTAGTCTCGCATAAGGAGAGTCTCTCTGTCTTGTGTGTTGGCAAGATGCGGCTTCCGAGTGTACTCACCTAATTGTGGTTGCAGGGGTCGACTCACAGCTCTTGATTTCGCCTCTTCGCTGGTTGCTACTAGGTCCACTCTCTCCCTGCTCCATGAGCTTTATCGTATCTCTTCTTAAAGCTATGTATGCATCCTGCCTCCACTATATCACTCTCCAGATTGTTCCACTTCCCGTCAGGAAAAGAGTGGTGGAGCACCTAGGTGCTATCCACCCTGTCAATTCCTTTCAGTATTTTATGTCATTATCATGTCCCCTCCATATCTTCTGTTCTCAAGTGTCGTCAGGTTGCTTTCCCTTAGCTTCTCCTCGTAGGATATGCCACTTAGCAAACCTTTGCACTTTCTCTATTTTTTGACGTGCTTTACCAGGTGTGGGTTCCATACTGGTGCTGCATACTCCAATATTGGCCTGACATACACGGTGTACAGAGTCTTGAATGATTCCTTACTCAGGTGTCGAAACACTATTCTTAGGTTTGCAGCAGTTATTCGGTTGACGTGCGCCTCAAGAGATGTGCTCAGTATTATACTCACCCCAAGATCCTTTTCCTTGAGTGAGGTTTCACTTCCCCAGTCTTCATGACTTTGCATTTAGTGGGGTTAAACTCCAAGAGCCAGTTGTTGAACCATGCTTCCAGCCTGTTCAGATCCCTTTCTAGTCCCACCTGATCCTCATCCACTTGAATTCTCCGCATTAGCTTCACATCGTCTACAAACAAGGACACCTGTGAATCTATCCTTTCCTTTATATCATTCATATATACCAGAAACAGCACCGGCCCAATGAGTGACCATTGTGGAACCCCGCTCATAACAGGCGCCCACTCTGACACCTCGTCACGTACGATCACTCTTTGTTTCCATCCTGTCAGGTATTACTCACGAAATCGTAATGACACGATTGCAAACAAACCATACCACGGACGGGTTCTATCCCCGCCCATGGTATGGTCTGTCAGGTATTCTCTGATCCATTGCAATGCCTTTCCTGCCTGCTCATCTAGCTTTTGCACTAATCTCTTGTGCGGAACTGTGTTGAAAGTCTTCTTACAGTTCAAGAAAATGCAATCTACCCACTCTTTCTGTCTGTCTGTCTGTCTGTCTGTCTGTCTGTCTCTCTCTCTCTCTCTCTCTCTCTCTCTCTCTCTCTCTCTCTCTCTCTCTCTCTCTCTCTCTCTCTCTCTCTCTCTCTCTCTCTCTCTCTCTCTCTCTCTCTCTCCTGTCTTCTGTCACCTTGTCATAAACGTCCAGTAGGTTTGTGACACAGGATTTCTCTTCCATAAAACCGTGCTGGTTATCGTGTATAAGTTGATACCTTCATACGCGCTCCACCACTCTTTTCCAGATAATCTTCTCCGTGACTTTGCATACTATGCATGTCAATGACACTAGTCTGTGGTTTAGTGCCACCTGATTGCCACACTGATTTTTGTCTGATAGCTACTGTGTGACACTGATTTTTATCTGACAGCTACTGTATAACACTGATTTTTATCTGACAGCTACTGTATGACACAGATTTGTGCCTGACACCTACTAGATTGCTCATTTTGTCCGACAGATACTGTATGGCAATGATTTTTGTCATTTTTGTCTGATAGCTACTGTATGACACTAATATACAAATAACCCGCACATAGGATGAGCTTACGACGACGTTTCGGTCCAACTTGGACCATTTACAAATTGACCTTGTAAATGGTCCCAGTCGGACCAAAACGTCGTCATAAGCTCCTCTCTCCTATGTGCGGGTATTGTTCCAGGCACGGTATTGTGCCTTTATGTTCTATCTATATAACACTAGTTTTTGTCTAATAGCTGCTGGTTCCATTAAGACCAAAGGACCACACAGAAGACCTCCTCAGCCCTCAAATAGTATGTCTTTTAGTTATTTTAAGACCGGAGAAGCACATCCGAGACCTCGGCCCTCAAGATTTATTTTTTAGATTCTTTAAGACTAGAGGAGAACATCCAAGAACTCCCTCAGCCCTCAAGCAGCACCTCTCACGATTTCTTGAAGACGAGGGAGGAGGAGGAAGAGGAGGAGGACGAGGACGAGGACGAGGACGAGGACGAGGACGAGAATATCGAAGACTTCCTCCTTACAGCGTTATCGATACCAGCAAGTTCCTGCAACGTAAAGCCTGATCACATTACGCTGGCCGGTTTGCCCGTTCGTTAAGCGTTTGATGGATCACCCGGGTGATCATCCTCTCTCTACCCATCTGCCAGTTAGCGAATTTTAGTAAACAATGCATCTTGGCCATCTCTTTCAATTAGCAACCTCATTTCCATATCCCCCCACCCCTTCCTCTCATCATCTCCCCATTCTCCCCTCCGTCTAACAATCTTCAATATATATTCTCTTCTTCTGAGTTAATGAGAGAAGCTCTCAGTTTCTCTCAGCTCACTTCAGGAATTATACAGCGGCATTTGGTGGACCCTGATTCATCTTGTTTGTTACGATCATTCAGAGAGCTGTTGATATGATGGCTGAATTCCTTTCTACGTGCATTAAAACCGGACGATCTGACCACTTCATGCTCACTGCGTTGAGTTGTGGGGCGTTCCTGGTGGGTGTTTACGAAGGAGGTCGCTATAGAGGGTGTGGAGGCTGCAACAGCTGCTGCCAGGAAGTGGCTGCTCGCTCGTACACTCACAGAGAGGCAAGTTTTTCTTCCGTCCGCAGATCGACACTGCGTGAAATTTAGCTTCGGTGTTCGTCTTGTCTTAAGTACAGTGTTAATGGCCATGATCACCTGACCAAGGTAGCTGATACTAGCGTTACGTAACATGTCGCTGCTCCTCGCGGCTGGCTTCCACCTCTCTCACATAGTGGAAGTCAAAGGCGATGCTAATGCTGAAGCCAAAGGCGATGTAAATGTTACAGTCAGGACAACAGAATATATAATAGACAGTCCTGCCAGTGTCTAACCTGGTTGAGAAATGTTAAGTTACAGATGTATATTAATACATACTGTTCATAGTTACATAACCCTGTCTATTTTACATGTGTGTGTGTGTGTGTAACCATGCCTATGTACACGGTTTGTGCTTACATAACCGTGTCTACTTACATAATTTACGCTAACGTGAGCATTTACTTACATGGCTAATTCTTGTATAATCGTCTACAGTTCCCCAGACAGCAAACTTAAAGCATGATTTGAAAAAAAAAAAAGTGCAATAGGAGCAAATGCTGAATTACTAACAAATTTAAACTTACGAACGTAACATACAAACACAGCATAGAAACACAACATAAACACAACATAAACAGAATATTCAAGAACAAGGAAAGTGTTCTCCAGTAGGAATGAGAACAGCATGAACAAGAAGCTTTCTTATATATTATAATCTTAATTTTTAAAGGGGTGGAGAAGACAGCCAGGGGAAGGCCTCGGTCAGATGACCAAAAGCTCCAGCTGCGGTTCATGATAGGACTAAGACCCGCGTCGGGAAACACTTGTTCTGTTTCCTGACAAAGCTTACCTAACCTAACCTAAAAAAAACTTTCCCTGATGGAGCGTCAAGCTGTGGCTTTTGAGACACTTATGCAACATATGGGAATCTTTATTAAAGAAACGTTTCGCCACACAGTGGCTTCATCAGTCCAATACAAAGCAGAGAGGGTTGGGGAGAGGAGTAGTTTGAGGTAATCAGTCCCTCAGCTTGGAAACGATATGCTCAGTCCATCAATCTTGTAGAAAGGATTGATTACTTCAAACTCCTCCTCTCTTCACCTCTCTCTGTTTTGTATTGGACTAAAGAAGCCACCGTTTGGCGAAACGTTTCCCTAATAAAGATTCCCATATGTTGCATAAGTGTCTCAATCTTCAACTTGTCGGTTTTCAAATCGGTTATCACAAAGCTGTGGGTAGAGCCACAGCGGCAGTGTCAGTACGAGTGTACATGACGCTGGTGGGTGTGGCTACTGAACATGCAGTCTGTGACAGCTACAATAATACTGGGGAACTCTGGTGGGCCCGTCACCAGTTACTGGGAGACTCTGGTGGGCCTGTCACCAGTTACTGGGAGACTCTGGTGGGCCTGTCACCAGTTACTGGGAGACTCTGGTGGGCCTGTCACCAGTTACTGGGAGACTCTGGTGGGCCTGTCACCAGTTACTGGGAGACTCTGGTGGGCCTGTCACCAGTTACTGGGAGACTCGGGTGAGACTCACCAGCTACTGGGAGACTCTGGTGGGCCTGTCACCAGTTACTGGGAGACTCGGGTGAGACTGTCACCAGCTACTGGAAGATTCATATAAAATTGTCACCAGCTACTGGAAGACTCATATAAGACTGTCACCAGCTACTGGGAGACTCATATAAGACTGTCACCAGCTACTGGGAGACTCAGATAAGACTGTCACCAGCTACTGGGAGACTCGGGTGAGACTGTCACCAGCTACTGGGAGACTCAGATAAGACTGTCACCAGCTACTGGGAGACTCAGGTGAGACTGTCACCAGCTACTACTGGAGACTGTCACCAGCTACTGGGAGACTCAGATAAGACTGTCACCAGCTACTGGGAGACTCACTGTCACAAGCTACTGGGAGACTCAGATAAGACTGTCACCAGCTACTGGGAGACTCGGGTGAGACTGTCACCAGCTACTGGGAGACTCAGATAAGACTGTCACCAGCTACTGGGAGACTCAGGTGAGACTGTCACCTCAGATAAGACTGTCACGAGCTACTGGGAGACTCTGATTAGACTGTCACCAGCTACTGGGAGACTCAGATAAGACTGTCACCAGCTACTGGGAGACTCAGATAAGACTGTCACCAGGGAGACTCAGATAAGACTGTCACCAGCTACTGGGAGACTCAGATAAGACTGTCACCAGCTACTGGGAGACTCAGATAAGACTGTCACCAGCTACTACTGGGAGACTCAGATAAGACTGTCACCAGCTACTGGGAGACTCAGGTGAGACTGTCACCAGCTACTGGGAGACTCGGGTGAGACTGTCACCAGATACTGGGAGACTCTGGGAGACTCGGGTGAGGTCACCAGCTACTGACTCGGGTGAGACTGTCACCAGCTACTGGGAGACTCAGGTGAGACTGTCACCAGCTACTGGGAGACTCAGGTGAGACTGTCACCAGCTACTGGGAGACTCAGGTGAGACTGTCACCAGCTACTGGGAGACTCAGGGAGACTGTCACCAGCTACTGGGAGACTGAGACTGTCACCAGCTACTGGGAGACTCAGATAAGACTGTCACCAGCTACTGGGAGACTCGGGTGAGACTGTCACCAGCTACTGGGAGACTCAGATAAGACTGTCACCAGCTACTGGGAGACTCAGATAAGACTGTCACCAGCTACTGGGAGACTCGGGTGAGACTGTCACCAGCTACTGGGAGACTCAGATAAGACTGTCACCAGCTACTGGGAGACTCGGGTGAGACTGTCACCAGCTACTGGGAGACTCAGATAAGACTGTCACCAGCTACTGGGAGACTCAGATAAGACTGTCACCAGCTACTGGGAGACTCAGATAAGACTGTCACCAGCTACTGGGAGACTCGGGTGAGACTGTCACCAGCTACTGGTAGACTCAGATAAGACTGTCACCAGCTACTGGGAGACTCAGATAAGACTGTCACCAGCTACTGGGAGACTCGGGTGAGACTGTCACCAGCTACTGGGAGACTCAGATAAGACTGTCACCAGCTACTGGGAGACTCAGATAAGACTGTCAGGAGCTACTGGGAGACTCAGATAAGACTGTCACCAGCTACTGGGAGACTCAGATAAGACTGTCACCAGCTACTGGGAGACTGTCACCAGTTACTGGGAGACTCGGGTGAGACTGTCACCAGCTACTGGGAGACTCAGATAAGACTGTCACCAGCTACTGGGAGACTCGGGTGAGACTGTCACCAGTTACTGGGAGACTCGGGTGAGACTGTCACCAGCTACTGGGAGACTCAGGTGAGACTGTCACCAGCTACTGGGAGACTCGGGTGAGACTGTCACCAGCTACTGGGAGACTCAGGTGAGACTGTCACCAGCTACTGGGAGACTCGGGTGAGACTGTCACCAGCTACTGGGAGACTCAGATAAGACTGTCACCAGCTACTGGGAGACTCGGGTGAGACTGTCACCAGCTACTGGGAGACTCGGGTGAGACTGTCACCAGCTACTGGGAGACTCAGGTGAGACTGTCACCAGCTACTGGGAGACTCGGGTGAGACTGTCACCAGCTACTGGGAGACTCAGGTGAGACTGTCACCAGCTACTGGGAGACTCAGGTGAGACTGTCACCAGCTACTGGGAGACTCAGGTGAGACTGTCACCAGCTACTGGGAGACTCAGATAAGACTGTCACCAGCTACTGGGAGACTCAGATAAGACTGTCACCAGCTACTGGGAGACTCAGATAAGACTGTCACCAGCTACTGGGAGACTCAGATAAGACTGTCACCAGCTACTGGGAGACTCGGGTGAGACTGTCACCAGCTACTGGGAGACTCGGGTGAGACTGTCACCAGCTCCTGGGAGACTCGGGTGAGACTGTCACCACTACTGGGAGACTCAGGTGAGACTGTCACCATCTACTGGGAGACTCGGGTGAGACTGTCACCAGCTACTACTGGTGAGACTCTGGGAGACTCAGGTGAGACTGTCACCAGCTACTGGGAGACTCACTGGGAGACTCAGATCAGACTGTCACCAGCTACTGGGAGACTCGGGGCAGACTGTCACCAGCTACTGGGAGACTCAGATAAGACTGTCACCAGCTACTGGGAGACTCAGATAAGACTGTCACCAGCTACTACTGGGAGACTACTTGGAGACTCAGATAAGACTGTCACCAGCTACTGGGAGACTCAGATAAGACTGTCACTGGGAGACTCGGGTGAGACTGTCACCAGCTACTGGGAGACTCAGATAAGACTGTCACCAGCTACTGGGAGACTCGGGTGAGACTGTCACCAGCTACTGGGAGACTCAGATAAGACTGTCACCAGCTACTGGGAGACTCAGATAAGACTGTCACCAGCTACTGGGAGACTCAGATAAGACTGTCACCAGCTACTGGGAGACTCGGGTGAGACTGTCACCAGCTACTGGGAGACTCAGATAAGACTGTCACCAGCTACTGGGAGACTCAGATAAGACTGTCACCAGCTACTGGGAGACTCAGGTGAGACTGTCACCAGCTACTGGGAGACTCAGATAAGACTGTCACCAGCTACTGGGAGACTCAGATAAGACTGTCACCAGCTACTGGGAGACTCAGATAAGACTGTCACCAGCTACTGGGAGACTCAGATAAGACTGTCACCAGCTACTGGGAGACTCAGATAAGACTGTCACCAGCTACTGGGAGACTCGGGTGAGACTGTCACCAGCTACTGGGAGACTCAGGTGAGACTGTCACCAGCTACTGGGAGACTCAGGTGAGACTGTCACCAGCTACTGGGAGACTCAGATAAGACTGTCACCAGCTACTGGGAGACTCGGGTGAGACTGTCACCAGCTACTGGGAGACTCGGGTGAGACTGTCACCAGCTACTGGGAGACTCAGGTGAGACTGTCACCAGCTACTGGGAGACTCGGGTGAGACTGTCACCAGCTACTGGGAGACTCAGATAAGACTGTCACCAGCTACTGGGAGACTCGGGTGAGACTGTCAGATACTCAGGTGAGACTGTCACCAGCTACTGGGAGACTGGGACTGTCACCAGCTACTGGGAGACTCAGATAAGACTGTCACCAGCTACTGGGAGACTCGAGTGAGACTGTCACCAGCTACTGGGAGACTCAGATAAGACTGTCACCAGCTACTGGGAGACTCGGGTGAGACTGTCACCAGCTACTGGGAGACTCAGATAAGACTGTCACCAGCTACTGGGAGACTCAGATAAGACTGTCACCAGCTACTGGGAGACTCAGATAAGACTGTCACCAGCTACTGGGAGACTCGGGTGAGACTGTCACCAGCTACTGGGAGACTCAGATAAGACTGTCACCAGCTACTGGGAGACTCAGATAAGACTGTCACCAGCTACTGGGAGACTCAGATAAGACTGTCACCAGCTACTGGGAGACTCAGATAAGACTGTCACCAGCTACTGGGAGACTCAGATAAGACTGTCACCAGCTACTGGGAGACTCAGATAAGACTGTCACCAGCTACTGGGAGACTCAGATAAGACTGTCACCAGCTACTGGGAGACTCAGATAAGACTGTCACCAGCTACTGGGAGACTCAGATAAGACTGTCACCAGCTACTGGGAGACTCAGATAAGACTGTCACCAGCTACTGGGAGACTCAGATAAGACTGTCACCAGCTACTGGGAGACTCAGATAAGACTGTCACCAGCTACTGGGAGACTCAGATAAGACTGTCACCAGCTACTGGGAGACTCAGATAAGACTGTCACCAGCTACTGGGAGACTCAGATAAGACTGTCACCAGCTACTGGGAGACTCAGATAAGACTGTCACCAGCTACTGGGAGACTCGGGTGAGACTGTCACCAGCTACTGGGAGACTCGGGTGAGACTGTCACCAGCTACTGGGAGACTCAGATAAGACTGTCACCAGCTACTGGGAGACTCAGATAAGACTGTCACCAGCTACTGGGAGACTCAGGTGAGACTGTCACCAGCTACTGGGAGACTCAGATAAGACTGTCACCAGCTACTGGGAGACTCAGGTGAGACTGTCACCAGCTACTGGGAGACTCGGGTGAGACTGTCACCAGCTACTGGGAGACTCAGGTGAGACTGTCACCAGCTACTGGGAGACTCAGATAAGACTGTCACCAGCTACTGGGAGACTCAGGTGAGACTGTCACCAGCTACTGGGAGACTCAGATAAGACTGTCACCAGCTACTGGGAGACTCAGATAAGACTGTCACCAGCTACTGGGAGACTCAGATAAGACTGTCACCAGCTACTGGGAGACTCAGGTGAGACTGTCACCAGCTACTGGGAGACTCAGATAAGACTGTCACCAGCTACTGGGAGACTCAGATAAGACTGTCACCAGCTACTGGGAGACTCAGATAAGACTGTCACCAGCTACTGGGAGACTCAGATAAGACTGTCACCAGCTACTGGGTGACTCAGATAAGACTGTCACCAGCTACTGGGAAGATTCGCCTATCTATTATCCAAGACATTTTACGTCTCATACATAACACAGGCAAAAAATAATCAGAATTCCAAGATGAGGAAGGAAATGAAACAAAAACAAAATTGACATTTGAACATGTCTTTAGACATGAAAAAATATGAAAAGACATGAAAAGATAGTCATTTCAAAAATAATTAGATGCTTAAGACTAAATTACTTTAGAAATTGTAATCCATCGTCTAAGACTTCAAAATTTGAAAACAAAAAATCTACAATCTCAAGTTTCAATTTTCATTTTGATTTGAAATAGAAATATTAACATTGACGAGATATATACCTGGTGTATACCTGGAGGGAGTCACGGGGGTCAACGCCCCCGCGACCCGGCCCATGACCAGGCCTCGTGCAATTAAATGAAAAAAATTGACCTTGTGTTAGATGTGTTAATTGTTACAGTGTTAACTGTTAAATGTTGAGGCAGTGAACGAGCATAACGAAGGTGCTAATGAGTCTTGATTTTTTCTGTGACTGATATGTTTTTCCTCCTTGGAATATTCACAGTATTCTGTGGTGATGGTGGCGGCGGTAATGATGCTACTGATGATGGTAATGGTGATAATGTGGGTGGTAATTATGTTGATAATGTGGGTGGGAATGATTGTAGCAATGTTGGTAGCTAATGATGATGATGGTGGTGATGCAGAGGCAACACACGCACACACACATACATACATCACCATCACAGGAGGTATAGTGACAGCAGTGATCACTGTAACCACAGCCGCCAACCTTACCATCACTGCCCGCTAAAAAAATGCCAATCAGTCGAGCAGTGGTGAGAGAGCAAAAAAAAAAAAAGACTTAAAACATAAACGAAACGAGTGGGAGGAGTATTTACTTATCACCGAAGGTATCCGAACCTCTCATCATTGAGGAGTCGGGGATACGCCAGGAGAAGAGCATCATAAGAAACGGGTTCGATTCTTTCTGGCGTGTCGTTGAAGCTGTATCCGCTGCGACCTTGAACACTTGCCACACACCCTCCAACACTTTAGTTACGTTTATTGGCATCTTGACGATATTATATACACAGGAAAATCAACAAATAACTTACTTCAGGGGACCTTGTAGAGGAGAGGTTCGTCTTTAGATATATAGTGAGTAAGAGGAGGAGGATGGAGCATAGAGAAGGATAAGGAAGAGTGGTAGAAAGGCGGTGAAAAGATGGAGAGGCAACTCAAACAGTAGCGGCCACCAACACACATCATTGTTTCGAAACACAGTGGAAATAGCTGGTCACTCCTGGCGGCAATCCTTCAACCTCATTTTTTTTTCAGCTTTCCCGGTTTTTACTGGTTTTCGTCTCGTGCCGTTTATATTGGCGCGTCTCGGCCGCCACCTGACGTTATAAGCCTCTCACACCATCACGGACAACGGCAAAACACGCAGAAACAACATCTCCTCTGTTTAATTTCACGAAAAATCTGACGCGAGACATTGGCCGAGCGGGAGGAAGAAATATTTCATGGTTCTTATTTACTGGTGCCATAAAGACTAGTCTTGTCTTCCTCTCCCGCCTGAGCAGCGGCAGCGGTGTGTAACTAACTAGGCAGTTGGGGCAGAAGCACTCACTGTGACGAGCGTCCACTTTTCGGGGCATTTTTGCAGTGGCCTTTGTCTTGGGGAAACCAGCGGAGGTGCTCTCCTTTGTGATGGCCAAAGATCGCCCCAGATCCGTGTTCTTACTTTCTCTGAGCCTGGTGGCTCACGCCTGGCTGGCTCGCCTCGCTCGCCTCGCACACGGTATACACACGCCACCATCACCACACTGATAATTACATCACTTGGTGTCCCTCTCTTGTCCGTTAGATGAGAGAGAGTGTATGTATGTGTGTGTGTGTGTGTGTGTGTGTGTGTGTGTGTGTGTGTGTGTGTGAGAGAGAGAGAGAGAGAGAGAGAGAAACCCGTGGTGCAACCACAGCAAGAAGAACCGAACCATCACAGCAAGAACCATAACCACAGCAAGGAGTACCATCACCAGAGTAAGCAGAACCACCACCACAAGAAGCAGAACCATCATCACAACAATGAGAACCATTACCACAACAATGAGAACCATTACCACAACAATGAGAACCATCACCACAACAAGAACCGTGACCACAGCAAGGAGAAAAGTATTTACAGAATATATAGAGCACATAAAACAGAAAAAAGGAACTGACAAGCAGGCAGGTGAGGTGACACAAATATGAAAAAACCTTGAAATGAGACAGAGAGAGAGAGAGAGAGAGAGACAGAGAGAGAGAGAGAGAGAGAGAGAGAAAGAGAACTATAAAACCGCTTCATAGCCACACAAGGAGGAAAATGAGTGTGAAGGTGCAAATAATAACAATGAAGAAGGGAGGAACAGTCGAAACACTCGTCAAAGAAACAGATGACGAACTAAAAATGAACACCCGTGGAGGTGTGCATGGAGGCTTGTTCTTGTGCGGTTACTGAAGCTTATATATCGGGGAGCTTTAAAAATAAGCTGAAAATATATTGATGCGTTGATGTTGGTGCGTTGATGTTGATGCGTTGATATTGATGCGTTGATGTAGGTGCGTTGATGTTGGTGCGTTAATGTTGATGCGTTGATGATGATGCGTTGATGTTGATGCGTTGATGTGCCTCCTGGTTTTGCTCTGTTGGTTGTTGATGTTGATGTGTTGATGTTAGTTGTTTATTTTCCCTCGTCTCGCAGTGGATCATGTTCACTTAATTATAAGTTCTGGAAGGTTTTGCTTAATACCTGTACTGACCTCCTTGTCACGTTCTGTGAGTAGGTCGTCTTCACTTGTTCACTCTCAGCAAGGTCTTTCACTCTCATTTTCTTCCTCCTAGTGTACATATGGAGCAGTTTTGGCTAGGTTGTAGCATTCCCGCTGTGTAGCTTTCGAAGTCTCCACGTGTCTTTCTGGTGTGAGTGTAATAATTCCTCGCTCTCCTGCTGCTTCCTGCTCCTGATCCTATTACTGCTGCTACTGCTACCGTTGCTTGCTAGTATTGCATCCACGCTGTCTTACACTGCCTCTTCAACTACGGGAAACCTGTTCAACTATAGATCCAGCGTATTTATGGGTGGACAAGTATCTTCCTGTCATCTCTTGCCACCTTCATCTGGTGGACTCATTGTTATGTATATTTAATTTTTTTTGGGGGGGGGGGCCTGTGAGTTCATCTCGCCTCGTTTAAATTGTCTTCATGTATGTCATCATTTCCTTGTCTTCCTGGTTCAAAGTTACTCTTTCCGATGACAAAATGACTTGAGGTTAATACTAGATCTAGCCTCTCCGGTGTGTCATTCGCTCCTGTTTTTGTTTGGTATATTTTAAGTTGTATTAGAAGGCTGTTAAAGTGATATTGTGGCTGTGGTTGGAAGGAGAGCGGGTGAGTGGTGGGTGGAGGGAGGGTGAGTGGGTGGTGGATGGGTGGAGGGAGGGTGAGTGGGTGGAGGCTGTGGAGGAATGAAGTGACTAGTTAAAGAGTTGTTTGATGGAGTGAATAAGGTAGTTGAGTTTGGTTTCTCTGGATGATGCTGTCGTTGGGTGGTGGTGGTAGAGGGTGGTGGGGAGATGATGGGTGGTGGGGGAGACGGTGGGTGGTGGGGAGACGGTGGGTGGTGGTGGAGACGGTGGGTGGTGGTGGAGACGGTGGGTGGTGGGGAGACGGTGGGTGGTGGGGAGACGGTGGGTGGTGGGGAGACGGTGGGTGGTGGGGAAGACCGTGGGTGGTGGGGAGACGGTGGGGGAGGGGAGACGATGGGTGGTGGATAAGACAGTGGGTGGTGGGGGAAACGATGGGTGGTGGGTAGACGATCGGTGGTGTGGAGACAGTGGATGGTGGGGAGACGATGGGTGGTGGGCAGACGGTGGGTGGTGGGGAGACGGTGGGTGGTGGGGAGACAGTGGATGGTGGGGAGACGGTGGATGGTGGGGAGACGGTGGGTGGTGGGGAGACAGTAGGTGGTGGGGAGACAGTGGGTGGTGGTGAGACAGTGGGTGGTGGGGAAACAGTGGGTGGTGGGGGAAACGGTGGGTGGTGCGTAGACGATCGGTGGTGTGGAGACAGTGGGTGGTGAGGAGACGATGGGTGGTGAGGAGACGGTGGGTGGTGGGGAGACAGTGGGTGGTGGGGAGACAGTGGGTGGTGGGGAGACAGGGGGTGGTGGGGAGACGGTGGATGGTGGGGAGGCAGTGGGTGGTGGGGAGACAGTGGATGGTGGGGAGACGGTGGGTGGTGGGGAGACGGTGGGTGATGGGGAGACGGTGGGTGGTGGGGGAGACGGTGGGTAGTGGGAGAGAAGATGGGTGGTGGGGAGACAGTGGGTGGAGGGGAGACAATGGGTGGTGGATGAGACAGTGGGTGGTGGGGGAAACGGTGGGATGTGGGGAGACGATGGGTGGTGGTGGGGGGAGTCGGTGAGTTGTTGGGAGATCGTGGGTGGTGGGGGAGTCGGTGAGGTGCATGGGCTGTTGTGCTCCCACACTACCCACAATACTCCCACATTACCCATAGTGCTCTCACACTGCTTCCACACTGTTTCCGCTCTACTCATAGTGTTTCCACACTATCCACAGTGCTCCCACACTGCCCACAGTCCACCCACACTGCGCACAGTCTACTCACACTGCCCACAATGCTCCCGCACTGACCACAGTGCTCCCACAGTGTTCTCACTTTACTGACAGTGCTCCCACACTGCTCCCACGCTGCCTACGGTGCTCCCAAACTACCCACTTTGCTTCCAAACTGCTCACAGTGCTCCCACACTATCCACAATGCTTCCACACTGCCCACAGTCCACTCACACACCCAACAGTGCTCCCACGTTGCCCATAGTTCTTCCATATTGTTCCTACACTACCCACAGTGCTCCCATACTGCCCACTGTGCTCCAACACTTCCCGCTGTGCTCCCACACTGCTCCCATACTACCCACAGTGCTCTCACACTGCCCACAAATAATCATGAAACTCCTCAGGGTTCCTCGTGACATCTTGTGAGGAACTGACAGTGTGACGTCACCGCTCTAGGCCCCGCCCCCGTGACGTCACGGCTCGCGGCCCCGCCCCCCGCATTCTGATTGGCCGGTGGGCGGGGCTAAACGCCCCTCCAAGCAGCTCTTCACTTTCGTTCAAGACCGGCACGGTCCTTCACGGAATTTTCAAGTAAATTTCATTACCGCATTTAGCGCAGTCAACAACGCATCGACGGTCATTCCCATACGCCGGGATTCCTTCAAGGAAATTTATAAAGCTCCGCGAAGCCAGCGGGCACGGGGCACAGTGCCCACCACACCGCGGGTAGCTTACCAAAACCCCTCGGCCAAGGGCTGGCAGTCTGATAAACCCCTTTGGTTCGGAGGAGGTGTTGAGGAAGGTGGTGGGTGAGATGACAGCCTCTGGGCGCTCAGTACCTTCAGCCAGGTGACCACATGTGTGTATTAGCCAGCGTGTGTATTAACCAGAGTGCAGCTTGCATAAGTGATAGTTACGTGACGCCCCACACAGAGGACCAGCCCTCACACACACAGGATTAGCCCCCACAAACACACACACAACACCAGCCCCTAGATACGCACAGGATCAACCCCCCAAACACAGGATAAGCTCCATAAACACACACAACACCAGCCCTCCCCCCCCACAAAGTACCGGCCCCCTACACACACAGGACCAGTCCCCACACACACAACACTAGCCCACACACACACAGCACCAGCCCCCACACACAGCACCAGCCCCCCACACAGGACCAGTTCCACACGAACACACAGCACCAGCCCCACACATAAACATACAGAACTAGCTGTACACAAACACAGCACTAGGCCTACACACACACACACACACACACACACACAGCACCAGCCCCGCCACACAGCACCAGACACACAACACCAGGCCCTCTCCCACAAAGCATCAGCCCCCCACATACAGCACCAGACACACAACACCAGGCCCCCTCCGACACTCACAGAGCACCAGCCCCCCCATACACAGCACCAGCCCCCTCCCACACACACAGGAGCAGCGGGCCGTGTAGTGTATATCAGTGTCCCCAAACAGCCATGTGAACCTCAAATCCTGTCGAGTAAAAAGCAGATTGACTTTTGGTAGTCCTGGCGGGCGAGCGGACGGGCGAGCGGACGGGCGAGCGGGCGGGGGGGCTCATGTGATCGTAGAAGCGTGAAGGTAACGTAATTACCGTGGCTATCATCCCTCCAGTAAACTACCCTATAATGTTCCTCGCGTTTGGAAAATAATGTTGACTTGGAGATGAGAGAATCATGTGTACTGTCTGTGAGCAGTGATTCTCATAATACCTGAACTGTGAGCAGTGATTCTCAAAACACCTGAACTGTGAGCAGTGATTCTCATAACACCTGAACTGTGAGCAGTGATTCTCATAACACCTGAACTGTGAGCAGTGATTCTCATAACACCTGAACTGTGAGCAGTGATTCTCATAACACCTGAACTGTGTGCAGTGATTCTCAAAACACCTGAACTGTGAACAGTGATTCTCATAACACCTGAACTGTGAGCAGTGATTCTCATAACACCTGAACTGTGAGCAGTGATCCTCATAACACCTGAACTGTGAGCAGTGATCCTCATAACACCTGAACTGTGAGCAGTGATTCTCATAACACCTGAACTGTGAGCAGTGATTCTCATAACACCTGAACTGTGAGCAGTGATTCTCATAACACCTGAACTGTGAGCAGTGATCCTCATAACACCTGAACTGTGAGCAGTGATTCATAGAACACCTGAAGTGTGAGTAGTGACTTCTCACAACACCTGAAATATGAGCAGTGACCCCTTAGAAAACCTGAACTGAGCAATGATACGCTTAACACGTGAACGGTGAACAGTGACTACCAAACCATCGCAACATATATCAAACGTCCAGAACAGGTTGAAAGAAATTGTCGAAAAAAAATATATGTATATATACACACATGACATGAGTGATCTTCACGATTAACGCAAAGGTAATGACAAAGGTAATGACAAAGGTAATGACAAAGGTAATGACAAAGGTAATGACAAAGGTAATGACAAAGGTAATGACAAAGGTAATGACAAAGGTAATGACAAAGGTAATGACAAAGGTAATGACAAAGGTAATGACAAAGGTAATGACAAAGGTAATGACAAAGGTAATGACAAAGGTAATGACAAAGGTGATGACAAAGGTAATGACAAAGGTAATGACAAAGGTAATGACAAAGGTAATGACAAAGGTAATGATAAAGGTGATGACAAAGGTAATGACAAAGGTAATGACAAAGGTAATGACAAAGGTAATGACAAAGGTAATGACAAAGGTAATGACAAAGGTAATGACAAAGGTAATGACAAAGGTAATGACAAAGGTAACAGACAAACGTCTATAACAAGGACAGTGTTTTGATGCAAAAAAAATGGGTTAGCTTTTTCCTGTGTTTTTATAGGCGAAGTGAGAGAAAGAGTGTTGTCAACACTAGTGTTGACAACACTGGAGGGTTGATGGTTCCAGCATTTGTTTTGACAACACTGGAGGGTTGGTAGTTCCAGCACTGGTCTTGACAACACCGGAGGGTTGATAGTTCCAACACTGGAGGGTTGATGGTTCCAACACTGGTGTTGACAACACTGGAGGGCTGATGGTTCCAATACTGATGTTGACAACACTGGAGGGTTGATAGCTCCAACACTGGTGTTGACAACACTGAAGGGTTGATGGCTCAAACACTGGTGTTGACAGCACTGGAGGGTTGATAGTTCCAACACTGGTGTTGACAACACTGGAGGGTTGATAGTTCCAACACTGGTGTTGACAACATTGAAGGGTTGATGGCTCAAACACTGGTGTTGACAGCACTGGAGGGTTGATAGTTCCAACACTGGCGTTGACAAAACTGGAGGGTTGATAGTTCCAACACTGGTGTTGACAACACTGAAGGGTTGATGGCTCAAACACTTGTGTTGACAACACTGGAGGGTTGATAGTTCCAACACTGGTGTTGACAACACTATAGAGTTCATGGTTCCAGCACTGGTGTTGACAACACTGGAGGGTTGATGGTTCCAACACTGGTGTTGACAACACCGGAAGGTTGATGGCTCCAACACTGGTGTAACACTGGTGGGTTGATAGTTCCAACACTGGTGTTGACAATACTGGAGAGTTGATGGCTCCAACACTGGTGTTGACAACATTGGAGGGTTGACAGTTCCAACACTGGTGCTGACAACACTGGAGGTATATTGATACATTATAGGGAAGCTAACCTCCCTATAGTGTATAAATATACCTAACTGGATGAATCTTATTGTAGCCAGCTAGCCAAGTGGCATACGCACTGGCCAGGAGTTTCACGACTCACTCGCCATGGGTTCTAACCTCACCCGTACCCTGGTTTGTTTACTGTCGTAATATGATCCAGAGGAAGATACCACTGAACTCCAGCAAAACTTAAACAAACTAATGTTGTAGCCTGACAAGTGGCAGATGCAGTTTAATGTTGGTAGATAAATGCAAGTCCCAATCCTCGAGAATGTAGATAACCTCGGTACTTACAAACTGAAGAATGAAGAACTTGATCAGAGACAATTTGAAAAGGACTTGGGAGTCATGGTAATCCTAAATCTGAAGCCTGGACAGCAGTACCTAAGTCTGCGCAATAAGACTGTGTAAGGGTTTATATCAAGAAGAGTAAGCAACAGGAGTCTATGCATCTGTTCGTGAATTAGACACAAGTGCAACATCTGGGTATCTTTATTTTGTAGACGTTTCGTCATCCAGTGGCTTTTATCTACACAGTACAAGGACATAATCTGATGTGATAAATGGTTTGAAAACCGATAAGTCTATAGAAATGTATACAGAAGATAGAAGATGAGATAATGAGATCATCAGCCTTGGAGCAGGTGATGAGCACCGTCGTCTTGATGACGAAACGTCTACAAAGTAAAGATACCCAGATGTTACACTTGTGTCTAATTCATCATCTTGTCGGTATTGTCAGCGCTGTGGCTTAGCGCTTCTGTTTGATTATTATAATAATAATAATAATAATTGTCGGTATTGCATACTATTGATATACAGCATCATTGATAAGAACTTAGATTATGCTACTCAGTTCTAATTTTCGTTCTACAGAGATGATATAAATGCGTCAGAGAACATAGAGAGAAGGAAGACAGAATTAATCCAGTGTATAAGAACTCCTTCATAGTAAGACAGACTGAGAACCCTGAATCTTCTCTCTCTTGAGAGACTAGTATGAGGAGAGACAGAATCAAACATTACAGCTGGAAGACTGCCATAGATAAAGATATTATACAGTACTGGGGATATGTAATCCAAAAAAAAGAATCGAAGTAAAGGAGTTACAGTAGATAAATTTAAATTCGCCAGCCAATGGCCTCATTAGTTCAATACGGGGAAGAACGGAGGGAGACGAGGACTTTTAGGTAATCAGTCCCTCAGTCTAGATATGATGTATTCAGTCCATTAATCTTGATAGAGGTAGAACATATGCGTGGAGAAGGGGCTTATATAAACTCCTCCGAGCGAAGATTCTCAAATGTTTATTAGCGTCACTGAAGTCCATTCAGTGGGCAGCTTTGAAAGCAGGTTGAATAAATATTTGGGTAGGATGGGTGGAATTTCAAAAGGACGTTCCTGCTGCAGTGTTTCTCCATTCTTACGTTAATATACAGATCATTGACTCATACCAACACTGTCATTCTTCTAATTGTTACATTCTTACCCGAATTAACTATTCTTCCTCCAAATATAACAGTGATATACAGTGCCGACGAGTAGATAAATAAAACACATTTTGCAACAGTTAGGTATCTTTATTTCGAAACGTTTCGCCCCCTCAGTTGAATACAGAAGAGAAAACGGAAGGAGTGGAGATGTAGAGACAATGTAATCAGTCCATCACCCTCGATGACGTAGTTTTGAGGTGGTCAGTCCCTCAGTCTGGAACAATGTGAAGCTGATACAACATACGTGAGGAGCAGAAAATCTTCCAGGCGACAGAAGAGGCGGCACCGGCTAGTAGAAGTAAGACTGATAACTGAGAGGCAGTGTAGCAAGTCTGCTGGTTAGGTAACTCTCAAATCTAACCTTTCTCATTGGTAACTAGTGGAGAGGCAATAAAGTTATTGTAGGTATTCTCTGTACCAAGATACCGTTGTGCAGTGTCTGACAGTGTGAGACCAATGGTATCTTACTGGGTCCTCTCCCCTTAACCCCTTCCTTCTCTCCCGCACTAGCCCCCCTACCCCTTCCCTTAACTCAACCCCACTATACTCCTGGATTCTCTTAAAGTGCCCTGGCCGACAAGAAACCCGTCCCCATCCCGTACGACCCCTCTCACCCATCCCCATCCCTCCCACCCACCTCCGACAAACACCCAAAACCCACCACGACCCCACCCACCCACCACTAACACCCACCACCACCTGAGTCACGACTTGCGCTTTTTGTCCACCCTCAGGAAGCCCAAACGAGAGTGGCACTGCCGCAGGTGACACAGCGGCAGCAACCACAGTGCCACTAATCTGACAACAGCACTTCCACCCGACACTCGAGGCATGTGTGCTCTCTTTCTAACACAAAGTTTAATACCTAACACACAAAGTATATATATATATATATATATATATATATATATATATATATATATATATATATATATATATATATACATCGTGCCGAATAGGTAAAACTTACTTAAATAGCAACGCTCTTCTTGCCGAGTAAGGCAAGCGAAAATTTGTGTATGCAATAATCTAGCAAAAATCATTCTGAACCTAACGAAAAACATATATTTCATTGTGTTTCTTCATTATTGAATTATTGTAAACTTATCTAAAATATATATAGTTGGATTTAAACATATAAGAGAATATTTTAGAAAAAGGCTTAATTTTAAATGAGTTCTTGCTAAATGACCAATTTTACCTATTTGGCACGGTATATATATATATATATATATATATATATATATATATATATATATATATATATATATATATATATATATATATATATATATATATATATATATATATATATATATATATATATATATATATATATATATATATATATATATATATATATATATATATATATATATATATATATATATATATATATATATTGCCGATATAGATAGATTAATATGGAATTGGTCAATAAAAATAAACAATAAAGCAGGAAGAATGTACAATTACATCATTTCTGACCAGTACCAACAGTCTGTTGGATCAAATGCGGACAGAGAATTGAGTCTACACCACTCCTAGGCTATACCCCAGCGCGGGTTTAGCGTCTAATGGTATTAAAACACCAGTTTAGTTAAAATACTTCAAGTGAAGCGTTAAACCCGCGAGGGTCATTCAGTGTTGCGGGATCGAATCTCGGTTGGCCATCACTGGAAGTACTTCAACGGAGGTTCCACGATGCCGGTGAAGGGATCCTGATCCAAGGAACTGAAGCAAGACACTCATTTCTTGGATCAAACTTGATTACTTTCCATTTCCCAGAAGGTGTACGACTCCTACGGGTTTAGCGCTTACCCATGAACAAATAACAATTATAATAACGATGATCACAATTAACAATTAAAATAATAAATAATTAATAATCATAACAATCATAACACTGGTAGAAAATAAGATATTTGAGGGATATAGATTATTATTATTATTATTATTATTATTATTATTATTATTATTATTATTATTATTATTATTATTATTATTATTATTATTATTATTATCAGTAGTAGTAGCAGTAGTATTGTATTAAAACAAGCGCTAAACCCCTAAGGGTGCTCAGAGAAGCATTTAGCAGTTTGAAGGTGAGAGTTAATCTGCGGGAACTGCCCGCCAGATATTATCCGGGAATATTAGAATTGTTGTAGTCACTAGATACAAGTGCCAGGTACAATTACTAGATCCAAGCACCAGGTACAAGTACCAGGTACAATTACTAGATCCAAGCACCAGGTACAAGTACCAGGTACAAGTACCAGGTACAAGTACCAGGTACAATTACTAGATCCAAGCACCAGGTACAAGTACCAGGTACAAGTACCAGGTACAAGTACCAGGTACAAGTACCAGGTACAAGTATTAGATACAAATACCAGGTACACGTACCATTTACAATTACTAGATCAAAGTACCAGGTACACGTACCAGGTACAATTACTAGATACAAGTACTAGGTACAAGTACCAGGTACAATTACTAGATCCAAGTACCAGGTACACGTACCAGGTACAATTAATAGATGCAAGTACCAGGTACACGTACCAGGTACAATTACTAGATCCAAGTACCAGGTACACGTACCAGGTACAATTACTAGATACGAGTATCAGATGCAAGTACTGGAGATGAGCTATACTAGGTGCAGGTACTAGGTGCGAACATTAGATACAAGTATTAGGTACAAGTCTTGGGCCCAAGTTATAGGAACAAGCAATAGACACAAGGAATAGGTACAAGCAGATGGTAGTACAAGTACTGGGTACAAGTATCAGGTACAAGTACTAGGTACACCAACACCCGCAAACTGTGAAGGGAAAACACTCAAAACTCGGGTTACTCAACTAGGGAACTGTTTCGCCCTCTGGAGGACGCCTACACAGCAGGCTGAAGATACCTGATGTGTAGGCGATACATATCGACAGTCAAGATACTTATCTATCGTACAAGTGTCTTACTCGTCAAAAAAAGGCTTACATAACCGAGAAGTGCTTCAATATTAATTCTAATTTTCCTTAGAGAAGTGATCAGAGAGAACAGATTCAAACGCGTAAATATGATTGCGATCGGTTTCAAAGGAATCCCTCGACCGGTTTGACTTTCGGTCAGGTAAAGTGGTGGAAGGTCACGTCAGGAATACAGTGATGAGTGGCGAGTTCGTAGAGACATTTGGTTGGATGTCGTCTCGTTGCTGTTGTCTTGTCGAGGTTGAATCAACTTTGTGAATAGACGCGAGATGGTGAATCCTGGATTCCCTTTTGAGTTTTGTAATGACTGTGTTAGATGCTGCTTGATGGTGGTGTTGCTGGTTGATTTTGATGAGTTGGTGTAGCAGGCTGATATTTGTGTCGTGGTGTAGCAGGCTGATATTTGTGTCGTGGTGTAGCAGGCTAATGTTTGTGTCGTGGTGTAGCAGGCTGATATTTGTGTCGTGGTGTAACAGGCTGATGTTTGTGTCGTGGTGTAGCAGGCTGATGTTTGTGTCGTGGTGTAGCAGGCTGATGTTTGTGTCGTGGTGTAACAGGCTGCTGTTTGTGTCGTGGTGTAACAGGCTGCTGTTTGTGTCGTGGTGTAGCAGGCTGCTGTTTGTGTCGTGGTGTAACAGGCTGCTGTTTGTGTTGTGGTCTTGCTGGCAAATGCATTATGCTGCAAGTAAAATTAAATTGAATTACCAGAAACTACAGTATACAATTTTGATAAATTAGATGGCATTCTGTACAGACTTACTGGAAAGCCCCCGGGTAATTGCAGAGCATTTCGAGAAAGCTGATCCTGCATATTATAATGTTTAACATTAAGCAATCACCGAATTTTCCTGCATATAAAAAGCGCCTTTTTTCCACAAAACGTATTGAAAAATCAGCCTGCGCCTTATATGCTTACGATCAGGATCAAGGGTCGGCTTAGGGTTACGTTTTAGCGTAAAGTAAGAGGGTAATTTACCCTGAATGCGATTTACCGATTCACCGTTATGATACTTCTGTCTTGCGCCTTATATGCCGGAAAATACGGCATTATTTTAAGCTTTATTCTGTCCCAGGTAAATGTATATTAGTGTGGAAACATGTCTCAGTGAGCGAAACTTTGTAAAGTGCCACAATATGGGTGATAAAAGAGACAACAGCTGGCGAGGAACGCTGCCGGTGTTGAGTGTTTAAGGTGATGCTGGTGGCTCAGCAGAGAGCCTCCGTGCCAGCCCTGGCTGCAGCAGAGATGCTGCTGGCTGACGGCACCCCGCTGGTGGAGACCTGCGTCCTTCTGCCGGCGGAGTTCGCCCTGAAGGTGGAGACGCCGCAGCAGCAGGCCAGGGTGGCCTCCTTGCTGCACCTGCTGCCGCACCTCGCCCCTAGAGTGCCGCCCCTTCACCTATCTGGCGGATTCAACCACTTCGCCTCTCCTTTTCCTCCTCTCACTTCCTTACCGCCGGCGCTAAACCATCTGGGGGCGCCGCCCCTGGGTCGCCCGCCGCTGCCACCTGCAGAAGACTGCATCCAGGTGTGTGCCACCCGCCGCTTGCCTGCCCATACCCGCTACCTGCCCTTCAGCGGCACCGTCAGGACGGATAACCTGCCGCTGGTGCCCTGCCTCCCACCCATGGACGTGAGTACCCCGAGGGAACTACCTCTCTCAGTCGTGGTTCCCTCCAGCGTGTCTTTGTCGGCCATTCCTAAAGTGTTTTTATCCCCTGTTTTGTTAACCCTAGTCTTAAGTCTCTCTCTCTCTCTCTCTCTCTCTCTCTCTCTCTCTCTCTCTCTCTCTCTAATCCACCATCCTGGTGAACATGTAACATTCCTGGACATTTTTTTAAAGTGAATGTCAAAGTCGTCAGCAGGTGACCCATATGAGTCTAGCGCTTCTTTCCCAAATGTAACAATCCGGAGTTTGGCTGTGTTAATAAAGTACTGTGTGTTTTGATGCCGAGTTTGCAGGTTCGAATCCTGCTGTGGACTGAGAAATAACGTTTGTAAATAATTATCATAATAAAGATGCGAAGGAAATTTGCTCTAAGCCGCCGGGGGGGAGGGGGGGAGGGGGGGAGGGGGGGAGGGGGGGAGGGGGGGGAGGGGGACTATCAAAATAAAGTTATCTTTTTTCCATGATGTTTTCGTTGATTTTATTCAATATTTATTTTTATATTTATTTTATTTTAATTATGAGCGAGTTATAATAGATAACTAAAAAATTAATAAAGAATGTCGGACCAAACGTGGAATAAACAGCTGTTGTGTGATGACCAAAAGTAAGAAAAATAAATAGAGAAGAAATACGAAAAACAAACAGAGAAGAAATACGTAAAACAGAGAAGAAATACGTAAAACAGAGAAGAAATACGAAAAATAAACAGAGAAGAGATACGTAAAACAAACAGAGAAGAGATGCGAAAAACAGAGAAGAAATACGAAAAACAAACAGAGAAGAGATACGAAAAACAGCTTGAAAAAAAATGTCTTCTGTTGTTGACTGATAGAGTTTGATGACTGACTGTAGAGAGTAAAGTTGCTCACGTTGACTGACTCTCGAAATCATAACAACATGATTGTAAACAAGCCACGGTACGGGCGGGGTTTGAACCTATGACTGACAGGAGTAAAGAGACTCATTAACCACACAAAACGTCATTAAAGATGGGAGAGAAAAAATGAGATAATTTGCTATTTTCTTCTGCCACAACAACCACAAGAAGCCACAGTTGTAAATTACGAGAAAAGTGAGGCGGAAGTGGCACCAAAGAGCAGCTTGATGGCCGGACTGGAGCAGCAAGAGAAGAGATATGCTAAGTGGCATAACCACTGGCTGTCACACTAACTTGTCGTGAATTAATTGTGAAAAACGGGACA
>NC_091315.1:24744447-24774447 GCF_038502225.1 Cherax quadricarinatus
ACAGGACGCAGCGTGATGCGCACACCAACCACGTCATCACCCATAGTCATGGGAGAGGGGGGGGCGGCTCTCATGAATGGGGGAGGGGGAATGATGGCTCAGCACCATCCCGTTCAGGTGCTTCGTAGGGGAGGGGAGGGGAGGAGGAAGAGAGGGGAGGAGGTGAGGGATAGGCGTGGTGGAGAGGGTTGGGAAGAAGTATGAGAGAGAGAGAGAGAGAGAGAGAGAGAGAGAGAGAGAGAGAGAGGAGAGAGAGAGAGAGAGAGAGAGAGTAGAGAGAGAGAGAGAGAGAGAGAGAGAGAGAGGAGAGAGAGAGGTATAATGGGGAAGGATGGGAAGAGGAGGGAAAAGACAGAAAGGGTAGGTGGAACAGAAGGGAAGAAAGGGAGAAGAAGAGAGAAGGGAGGGGAGAATAAGAGAGAAGGGAGGGAAGAAGAAAGATGGGAAGGGGAAGAAGAAAGAGATGGGAGAGTGATAGAAGTGACTGGGGGGGGGGCAGTGCGCCCACCCGCATGTCAATACATATCCCGCAACAAGTATGCGGAGTCATGGGCAAGTGCATGCGTGCTTGAAGGGGCGCATCAACGCATACATACATGTATAAGTAGATGTGTTCATATGCGCACACAGGCGTCAACAGAGGCGCACGGCTACGCACGCACACACACGAACATACGTACCGCATCACAAGTGCGCAAAACACAGCTAAGCATCCTATCCTGAACTTGAAAAGTAATAACATAGTCACAGGAGCTAGAGGTCGACTAACACTCGCACATAATACACACCACCTTAATAACGCATGCGTTATCCCAAGCAGAGCAGCATTAAGATTTGGTAGGCCCCTGGGCCAAGGTATTGTGAGGGCCCCTGGGCCATGGTACTGTGAAGGCCCCTGGACCAAGGCACTGTGAGGGCCCCTGGACCAAGGTACTGTGAGGGCCCCTGGACCAAGGTACTGTGAGGGCCCCTGGACCAAGGTACTGTGAGGGCCCCTGGACCAAGGTACTGTGAGGGCCCCTGGACCAAGGATGTGGAGGGCCCCTGGACCAAGGCTTGAAGGCCCCTACCAAGGTATGAGGGCCCCTGGACCAATACAGGCCCCTGGACCAAGGTACTGAGGGCCCCTGGACCGGGCCCCGTGAGGGCCCCTGGGCCAAGGTCTGTGAGGCCCCCTGGACCAAAGTCTGTGAGGGCCCCGGAAACTGTGAGGGCCCCTGGACCAAGGTACTGTGAGGGCCCCTGGACCAAGGTACTGTGAGGGCCCCTGGACCAAGGTACTGTGAGGGCCCCTGGGCCAAGGTACTGTGAGGCCCCCTGGACCAAGGTACTGTGAGGGCCCCTGGACCAAGGTACTGTGAGGGCCCCTGGACCAAGGTACTGTGAGGGCCCCTGGACCAAGGTACTGTGAGGGCCCCTGGACCAAGGTACTGTGAAGGCTCCAGTGATATTTTCAAACGAAAAATAATAATCACAAGAAGTCAACAGTTCATCATATACGTGATATAATAACATACTATAATTATATATTTACATATATTTACATACAATAACATACTATAATTATATATTTACAGCAGTGATTGTGAACCCTTGTGAAATGGTTATAATCATAATTATTTATAACGAGGTGGACTGGTAAACCAGCAGAAGGTCTCGGTCAGATGACCAAAAGTTCCAGTGGTGGGTCATCATATGACTAAGACTCGCGTCGGGAAACATTTGTCCTGTTTCCTGACAAGTCTTGCATAACCTAACCTGGACAAAACTCTCGCTAAGAAGGAAGAGCACACTGTATAACAGTCACTCGACAGTCACATTTAAACAGAAGGAAGCACAACAGTGAGTGCAGGTGACCTACACACACACACACACACACACACACACGCACACACACACACACACACACACACACACATCACTGTCACACATGTTAGGTGACCCACCTCTTCCTCCTCCGTAACTTTGTTTGACTTTGTAAATGGTGTAAGTCGGACCGTAACGTTACCATAAGCTCCTCTCTCCCATGTGCGGATTATTTGTGTATTGTTCCAGTCACGGTACTGTGTCATTTTGTTGTTTCTCAACTGTGTTTGATGAGTCACGTCGCCATTTTTTACTAATGAATTGCTAAAACTATTTAGAACCAAACTTGATCTAAATAAAAGTTTGCTCTACACACAGTCTTTCTAGTACACTTGACGGCAAGTTTTTTCTCTCTCAATAAGTAGCCTCGACATAGCACATAAGTTACTATTTACTGTTCTGAATATCTGAATATTCCTCAGTACGTGAATACTCACGTATATAATGTTTAAGAAAGTGAGTATAGAGCTAACTTCAACTACATATTTCACATTTAATTTGATCATTGTCTATGTATACATGGCCTGACATCAGAAGTACTTGTAACCAGGACTAAACCTGGCTACTGCAACATTCATCAGCTTATTGACATTGGAAGTTGCATGTGTTTACCAACGTCCGCGTTATCGTAGTGGGTTACAGATCACATCAGGCTCCTGACCACTTTCCTGTGACATTTAGATTCAGCATTGAACTCTTAATTATTTCTGCATGCCGGCCACACACACATCAAGGCTAAATATGATAAACAAAATCTGAATTGCATACGCTTTCACAGGTATTTTTCCTTCATATGGGAGAGGGGGTGCTTGATGTTGGGCAGGGGCTCTTGATCTAAGACAATGGATCTACCCTTATTTTAGATAAAACTTTATTAAGTAACATTACTACTGGTGTAGCACCTCCCCATGGAAAGGATACCTTTTAAGGGATACCTTTTAAGTAGCTGACTGACATCTTGTCATTCCTTCAAGAAAATCGTTTATAACCCGCGAAAGTCTCAAACAGTTTAAGTTGATTCTCAGTTCCATTTACCTATTCAGATATTAATTTTGATCTAAAACCTACAAGAAATGTTAAATGTTAACCTCTATTAACCCTTAAACTGTACAAGCAGATCTATGTTCACATGCGTAGTGCTCCAAAAGTAGATCTACGTTTTTTTTACGCGTTTTCAAATATAACAAATAAAAGTAGATCAGAGTTTTTTTTATACGTTTTCAAATGTAAAAAAAAAAAAAACAAAAGATCTACTTTTTTCTACATACTTTCAAATGTTGAAAAAACGTAGATCTACGTTTGGACAGTTTAAGGGTTAAACTAGATTTTTACAATGTTATGGTCAACGGTGAACGTCATTCAGGTCAATCATTCTCTCAGTTTCCGTGATGTAATATAAACAGGAGAAGATCTTCCCTGAACGACACAGCATCAGAGACACTGGACGTGGTGGCTGAATGTCACAATGGTATACAATACCGACAAGTTAGTAAGTAAGATACATGTTCAACATTTAGGCATCTTTATTCCGAAACGTTTCTCCTCCGCAGTAGGCTTCTTCAGTCGAGTAGAGTGAGCAGAAGCAGTAGAGATGTAAGGATGATGTCATCAGTACATCAGCCTTGAAGACGTAGTTTCGAGGTGATCAGTCCCTCAGCCTGGAGAAGAGTTTTGCTCCATAGTCTGTTCCAGACTATGGAGTAAAACTCTTCTCCAGGCTGAGGGACTGATTACATCGTCTTCACATCTCTACTGTTTCTGCTCACTCTTCTCGACTGAAGAAACCTACTGTGTAGGAGAAACTTTTCGGAATAAAGATACCTAACTGTTGCACATGTGTCTTATCAACGTGTCTTTTTTTTTAATATCACAAAACCCTGCGGGAGCCGCCAGTCATTTATCACCGAGTGTCTTCTGTCATTATATTAGTGTTAACCTGGACTCAGCTGTAGTCTGGTCATGTCATGCGCACAAATATGCATAAACACGTGAATGATTTTCTTATTTATAAAACACTAAAACCATATGGGTATTCAGCGCTTTAAGCATATTCTGCTTCTAACATTACTAAATTTTGCGATTATGAACAGCTTGCTGCTGTCCTGACCACTTCACTCTCATAGCGCTTTAATCGTACTCACAAATAACTGAACGAAGGGTTCGAACTCATGGCAAGCCAATCCTGTTTTTAGACAAATATAGTTCTGATAGTTTTATGGCTGGCTTGCCATGGGTTCGAATCCCTCGTTCAGTGAGTTGTTTACAACCATGTCACTACCATTTTGCGAGCTGTGATCACAAAACAAACGAAAGCATTCCAAGTATTTTATTACACTCTACAATCCACATACATAATTGGTTCCGTGTCTTCGGCAGGAAACGGCGGTAAGTTTAGACGAAATAGGAAATATCCCATCATTTATGCCGAAAGAGTTGCTGGGTACTTGGTCAGGTAAGCACCCTGTGGTGAGTGGCAAGCCTCCGGGATGAGGTTGCTAACCCTCGGGTCTACACACAACTCACCACCACAGTGAACTGACCAAGCGTCAGGAGGAGAGGAGGAGACAAGAATACATTCACACGTATATAAAAACGAATTCATACACATGTATACATATGCACACTTATACAATACATATTTGAAATGAGGCCTAAGAGAGACTATTTATTTCTTTTAGATTCTCTTGTACAGTATCCACTAAAATCTGCAAGTTGTTTATACTGCAACAGAGAACATTGTTATCAATGAAGTCACAACAGTGTCACTCTACCTCAAGAAAACAATGGAGTGTTTCGCTATCAGAAAAGGCAAAACAGGTATCAGTTTCACCTGCATCTGAATGAAGCACAATAAAATAGGCCGACAACCCCCAGTAACAAGGGAGAGGCCTCTGTCAGCCATACACGAACCCCTGACCCCCACAAAAAGCTAAGTCGTGGACGAGTCCTTACATTGACGATTTTTCTGAAGCTCCATATGGCTTAGATTTATCATCCATGAAACACAGTAAAGGACCCCGAGCAACAGTGGGTTTCTAATAAAATTCTTACATATAAAAGTTCGAAAACCTGAATACAAAAGCGACTCTTGAAGACAAAACTTGCAGGCAGCTGATAAGCAGCTGTTGTTGTAGTGAGATAACCTTCCAGCGTAATGGAAGGCAAGCAAGTTCGATCTAGGGAAAGGATAGGTCCTATCCCTTGGATAATGAGCTCCTCACCGACATTAAGGCACCATATCCTTGAGACAAACTATTGGACTATTTCCAAAGAAGGAACCATCAACTGAAGCTAGTTATCTGCTCTAGTTATCACATTAACCACTAGTTATCAACTACTAGTTTTCACATTAACCATTAGTTATCACATCAACTACTAGTTATCACATTAACTACTAGTTATCACATCAACTACTAGTTATCACATTAACTACTAGTTATCACATAACTACTAGTTATTACATTAATCACTATTAAACACATCAACCACTAGTTATCACATCAGCCATTCTTAATATAGAACAACAACTGGCATCATGTTCAAATGAACGTCGCTGTGCAACACTGAACATTTCCACTACATTTGCTGAGAAACTTATTCACTCGGTCACTTTTCCACGGCGAGTTATTTTATGATAACTTTGCATAAAAGGTGAAGCTTCCCCCTCCCTCAGTGACACTTGCGAGGACTGTGTACTGCTGCAGAGGATTTAGAATTCTAACTGGTTTTAAGTCTGCTAGAGAATTGGTGTCCAACTTAATGAGAACACCGATGTTTCTCATTATGTGAGATACGCTTGGTAGGCATACTTCTCATCATAGTGTATGTGAGAAACGTATGATAAGATGACTTTCAGAGAGAGATAGATAGATAGAGAGAGAGAGAGAGAGAGAGAGAGTGCTGCATGATTCTGTTTTTGAAGAATATTAATTTTCCTGGGCTGACTGGAATAAATAGTGGCACTGTGATGAAAATATCCATGATAGCAGGTAACGATACTGATGCTTGAGAGTTTTATTGTGGTTGTGAAGGTGATGCATATCACTACAGGAAGCTTAGTAACCTCGGCTGTGACTTCTCTCTATATATCCTCATAATCACCCTCTCTCTCTCTCTCTCTCTCTCTCTCTCTCTCTCTCTCTCTCTCTCTCTCTCTCTCTCTCTCTCTCTCTCTCTTCATTGAGAATTACCCTATCTCTTTCTGTCGATAGTCTCTGTCTTCCCCTCCGTCTCTATCACAACAGTCAAGGGAGGGGAAGACAGAGTTTCTTCCTCACCTCTCGATGCCTCACCCAGCCTGCCTCTGCCTCTCACCTGCCTCTGAAGAAAGGTTGAAATTTATTTATGAGCCAAAATATTGAAGAGAGTCATTACCTCTTCACTGAGAATTTATTAGATAATGCATTAAATAAAGGTGGATCAGCCTTCCCTGGAGAGGATGGTGTAACTTATGTTATCTTCGGAACACTAAGGCGTGTCTCTGATAACACTTTGTTAGCGCTGTATAATCTTAATTACATGGAGGGTGTTCTTCCTACGTTTTGGACCTATAGTCTCACTGTGTCTGTTCCTAAGCCGCAACAGACTGATGTATTTAGGCCGATCTCCTTAACTAGTTGTCTTTGTAAAACATTCTAAGAATGATATTTAACAGACTATACTAGAGAATTATGTTATCTTACATGAGCATACTCAGTTGGGTAATAGGATCTGTCAAATAGTGTCTTCTGTTGTCTATCAAGGCTTTAGAAGCGAGTCTAAAGAAATGCTCCTTGGTACACCACAGGGAGGAGTTCGGTCCCATGCTATTTAATGTTCTGATTAATGCTCTCCTAAATGCTCTAACTGCCTCACCTAAACATATAGCTATAAGCTATGCTGATAACATCATGATCCATACAACAGAGAATAAAAGCTGAACATTCTTAACGAGGTTCAAGTAATTGGTAATCGACTAGGCCTCGTCATATTTCCATCTAAAACAAAGATATTGCCAAGCAAAGGACATGCCCCACCCATCTGTTCAAAGGGTAAAAACATTAACTAAGTTAAAATCTTACAGATATCTTGGTGTAGAAGTACCCTTCAATAAATCCATCATACTGCAACTAACAAATGCAAAGATATACTAGATGCTCTCAGAGCTGTTGCTGTTTACAACCCCAACTCTGGTGCTAATTTGAGAATAATGAGAATAATATACACAGCCCATATTAGATTCTTAATTGATTATTCTGGGCCCATATTACTGCTAAAGAAAAGTCTCTCCAGTTCTGGAAGTTAATGCAAAACGAAGCCCTCGGAATTATAATTGTCTGTCCTAAATCTACCAAGGCTCTAGTATCACTGATATTAGAATGCTAAGAAATGAACCAGATATTGTCACTACAAATCTTACTGAATGTCTAGAAGTTCAACCTGCACAAACTGTATCACTGTAGATAACTGTAGATAAAGCTCCTGGAGAGCGAAACGTTGCCACAATAAAATGTCACATTAGTTGCACTTGTGTCCTTTTACTTTACATATTGTCGGTAATTCTACCAACTTTATTACAATCTGTCGGACACCGCAACATAATGGACATTTCATGTAGACAACTGTATCACTGTAGACAACTGTATCACTGTAGAGAACTGTATCACTGTAGACAACAAGAGCATTTCATTCCTCCATGGAACCTGTATTTCTTTAACATGCTCGTTTTTATTTTCTTTCTTTTACAAACCATCCCAAATTCGTCCACCAATCTTCGCAACTTCTCCTCATAATCTCCCAAAAGCACTGTATCATCGGCACGAGCTAATATCACATGCCTGCAAGTCCCTCTCAAGAAGTGTATCACCAGTAAGCCTTCCCTTAAATCACTTGCAAAGGCAAATGTTCAAGAATAAATTTCTCGTTTAACTGTTAGTAATATATTACAAATTACATACACTGATGGATGTAAACAGGAATCGTGTTGCCACCTTTGTTGGTAAGAAGGATAATGACTATCTTAAGTTAGGCATGAGAAATATCAACTGGGCGTTTACACTGCACACTGAATTGTTTTATCATCATTGTGGCACTAAAGTTAACCTACGTTTCTATCCCATCATTGAAAGCTTGACTTAAATGACTCTAAAAACATGTTCAGTGAAGAAGTCAGGTGTAGATACTTCAAAATCAGAGAAAAGGGAATTAGTATGCAATTTTAAGGGATCCCATCACACAGTTACACCTTCATGTAAAAGTTGATAAGTTAGCCAAAAAAAATACCCTGAAGGAAAATGTGAAATATAACTTTGGTGTGTTTGTGTCCAGTATGAGGAAGAATATTAGGAGAGAAGTAAATGATAAAAGTGAATGTTATATGAATGTAGTTAGAAGTCTGAGTAGATCTATAACGCGCTATGATAACCTGATAAGTACGTTTATGGAGCAACTTGCAATATGGACAGACAGACTGATGTTGTAGTGGCCAGGCTGAGGCTTGGTTACAAGTACTGACTGATGTTGTAGTGGCCAGGCTGAGGCTTGGTTACAAGTACTGACTGATGTTGTAGTGGCCAGGCTTAGGCTTGGTTACAAGTACTGACTGATGTTGTAGTGGCCAGGCTTAGGCTTGGTTACAAGTACTTACTGATGTTGTAGCGGCCAGGCTGAGGCTTGGTTACAAGTACTGACTGATGTTGTAGTGGCCAGGCTGAGGCTTGGTTACAAGTACTGACTGATGTTGTAGTGGCCAGGCTGAGGCTTGGTTACAAGTACTGACTGATGTTGTAGTGGCCAGGCTGAGGCTTGGTTACAAGTACTTCTGGCAGTATGACAGACACACAGATGATGATCAAACCAAATGCAAAGTATGTGACCAGACCTGTGGTCACTGTCTTGAACACTATGTGATGAATTGTCCGCTTATTGAGAAATATAGAGATAAACGGTATGATAACCTACTTATATGATTTATGAATGTATCTTACTAATGAAGATAAGATACCAGACATATTATGCAATTATCCTAAATCTGCTGGCAACAGATACCATAAATGTAGATATAAATCCAGATGTACTCCTGTTAATCTTTTTTTGGGCTGGTTCCTAGGCCTTTTATATATCTATGTGCTCTTGTGCTACCCTCCACAGGATGGATAATAGTGCACAATAAACCAGCCGATTCCGCGCAAAATCCAAATCTTAAAAATCCTTTCTCACTCCTTCCCTTTCTCCCCAGCTCTCTCATCCCTTCCTCTGTCTGTCTCTCTCTCTCTCTCTCTCTCTCTCTCTCTCTCTCTCTGCGATAACAGCTAAGGTATCCCTCCTCCCTCACAGCCTGCCTGTCTCTCCCACACAGCCGAGACAGAGGTACGGTAGCTACGAGGAAGTGTGTGACAGAGCTGGTGGACGGGTGAGGCTCTGCAACTGGGTTCGCTTCATCAGTTACTCACTTCACTTCACTCCTCGTGTCAACATGGTTGCTTCCAGGGTCAGGGGTGAGTAAGACGTTAGTTAGGGGGTAAGTAAAAGAGTCAAGGGTGAAGGTGTCCAGGGGTAAGAAGTGAATCAGAGGTAAGTCACTTAGGGGTTAGTAAGTTAGGAGTAAAACAGACAGGGATGAGTAAAACAAGAGTTAGGAGTAAAACAGACAAGGGTGATAAAGACAGATAAGTAAAAAATTGACACTATAACTATACTACATTGACATTACACTGGCACTACATTGGCACTCAACAGGTCTCTGGGTCATCTTTCGATAAGACACGTGCCCGACGCCCGACGCCCGACGTCCGACGCCCCACCACTTGACCCTCACCACGTAATGGTGGGAAGCTGCGGTCTGTGGACGTGCGCGTGTCGCCGCACCCCGCCGCACGCCGGAAGTGTGGGTGGAGCCGAGTCGGACGCAAGCGGCGAGGCCGGAAAGGCGGCGCGTGGCGACGCGGAAGATGTTGGAAGTGTGTCAACGGCGGCCCGTGGGTGATTAAGGGAAGGAGGAAGGAAGGAAGGGAGGGGGGGGGGTGGATGGGTGGTGGGAGGAAGGAAGGG
Organism: Cherax quadricarinatus; assembly: GCF_038502225.1. Lineage (NCBI taxonomy): Eukaryota > Metazoa > Arthropoda > Malacostraca > Decapoda > Parastacidae > Cherax > Cherax quadricarinatus. Next base: position 24,754,342 of record NC_091315.1, read on the forward strand.
AGGGAAGGAAGTGAGGGGATGGAAAGAGGAAGATAGGGAAGTAGGAAGTGAGAAAAAGAGGGTAGGGAAGCAATTGAGAGATGGAAGGAGGAAGAGAAGTAGGGAAGGAGGATATGTGAGAAAGAGAGGGAGGGAGGGAGGGAGGGAGGGAGGGAGGGAGGTAGGGAGGGAGTGGAGGGCAGGAAAGGCAATTGTTAATATACAAGCTAAAGTGAGTAGTCAAAAATATAATATATAAATGCTATTTGTGTCTATTTTCATTAATATTATCGCTATTATTATTATTATTATTATTATTATTATTATTATTATTATTATTATTATTATTATTGTAGTAGTAGTAGTAGCATTGCTATTATTAGTATCATTATTATTTGTAATATCACTCTTCTCGCTTCTGGAGCACTTAGCACCGCCACACTACCTTTCTCCTCACTTTATGTATATTACTGTACATAGCTAAGTAGGAGACACTGAGACCAGCTATTTAAGGAAAGAGTGAAAGAGAGAGAGAGATAGATAGATAGATAGAGAGAGAGAGAGAGAGAGAGAGAGAGAGAGAGAGAGGAGAGAGAGAGAGAGAGAGAGAGAGAGAGAGAGAGAGAGAGAGAGAGAGAGAGAGAGAGCGCACAACAGTCTGCCAAAGCACAGGTTCCTATTTACTGTTTCATTAATTCAAGCATCAGGTGTAGAGGAAATTCAGTAATCCGACCTTCCGGGAGACCTAACTCATAGACTTGAATTCTTTGCACAGTTTAACTTCGAGACGAAGATGTGTTATGTCAACTCTGGTTATTTCAAGACCCAGCAGTCTCTGAGGCTTAGAGAGTGAACAAGGAGCAACTGGGAGTCGAACCTAGAACCTTTAGGATGTCAGCTGACTGTTTTTACACTGAAAGTGATCCTGGGGGTGCCACCCACGTTACCATACTCTGAAAAACTTTCTCTCATTTTCTCCTGTTGCTGCCCTTGCAACATTGCACAGCTCCTGATGATGCACTGGCTTGTCTTGTATTGTAAAGAACGCCTGTCTGCGATTGTTTTGCATAAATATGTGTCCGGGGCCCAAGACTGTTCAATTGCCTCCCAGCATACATAAGGGGGATTACCAATAGACCCCTCGCTGTCTTCAAGAAGGCATTGGACAGGCACCTAAAGTCAGTACTTGACCAACCGGGCTGTGGTTCGTACATCAGCTTGCGTGCGGCCAGCAGTAACAGCCTGGTTAATCAGACCCTGATCCTCCATGAGACCTGGTCTCAGACCGGGCCGCGGGGGCGTTGACCCCCGAAACCCTCTCCAGGTAAACTCCAGGTGTGTGAGTGCTTGTGTACTCACCTAATTGTTATTGCAAGGGTCGATTCATAGCTCCTGGCCCCACCTCTTCACTAGTCGCCACTAGGTCCACTCTCTCCTTGCTCCATGAGCTTTATCATACCTCTTCTTAAAGCTATGTATGTATGTTACCTGCCTCCACTACCTCGCTTTAAGGTGTGTGTGTACTCACCTAGTTGAGGTTGCGGGGGTCGAGTCCGAGCTCCTGGCCCCGCCTCTTTACTGATAGCTACTAGGTCACTGTCCCTGAGCCGTGAGCTTTATCATACCTCTGCTTAAAGCTATGTATGGATCCTGCCTCCACTACATCGCTTCCCAAACTATTCCACTTCCTGACTACTCTGTGGCTGAAGAAATACTTCCTAACATCCCTGTGATTCATCTGTGTCTTCAGCTTCCAACTGTGTCCCCTTGTTACTGTGTCCAATCTCTGGAACATCCTGTCTTTGTCCACCTTGTCAATTCCTCTCAGTATTTTGTATGTCGTTATCATGTCCCCCCTATCTCTCCTGTCCTCCAGTGTGTGTGTGTGTGTGTGTGTGTGTGTGTGTGTGTGTGTGTGTGTAATTAATATTAATTGCTGGGTAAATATTTTCCACAGTGTAATAAGTTAGGTAAGACCTGCCAGGTACCAGGACAAGTACCTGGTGACGCAGGTCTTAGTCACATGACCCACCACTGTTGTTTCCGGTCACGTGACCTAGGCCATGCCCTTGTTTTCCGGTCACACTTAAAAATTAAAGTACCATTCACTTGATGTTATGTTATTTATACTCTGACGTTGCCGGTGTTACTATATTCATGAAGAAGTGGTAAACCCGTATGAGTCATACATCGCCTGGGAAATGAGAGATAATCAGGTTTGGTCCAAGGAAGGGGAGGAAGATGGCTCCACTTCCTTGACACAAGAGCCCTTCATTAGTATATATTTTCTGACGTTGCATTAACTCCTCAGGTTCCGTGGTGTTCGAGGTGGTGCGTGAGGTGTGGCCAGGGGAGCGGCTGGTGGCCTTCCTCCTGCCGGAGGTAGGTGGGGAGGATGTCCTCCTCCTGCCTGCCCTCACCCTCCTCCGCTCCTCCCTCTACCGTCGCACTATTGACTCCATCATGGCGGAGGCGCCGCTGGACCTCTCCCGCTCCTTGCTAACCTCTCCGGCGTCTAAAACCCCGACGCCAGGAACCCCTTCCGGCGGAGACGACACGGGGAAGAGGAAACTGGAGGCGGAGTCACCGCTTCGATCCCCCTCCCCACGATCACCCGCTACCAGCTCCCCGATCTCGCCTTTTCCTTCGGCTTCTTCGTCGTTCTTCCCGCTCAGGCAGTCCGGATTCGGGATTAATCTGGCAGATTCAGAGTCATCGGGGAGACCGTTTACGTTGAAGTTGAGGACGACAAAGCCAGCGTCAGTGCCGTCTAGCAGTGGTATCTGTGTGTACCGCACCTCTGCCATCACCAGCACCGCCTCTGGCAGCAGCAGCAGTAGCAGCAGCAGCAGCGAGGTGGCACTGCCGCTGGCCCCCGTCAAGCGTCGGGAACGGACTATGCTGCCGTGCTCAGAGTGCGGTAAGGCCTTTGATCGTCCGTCATTGTTGAAGCGGCACATGAGGACCCACACTGGGGAGAAGCCTCACGCCTGTGATGTCTGCGGTAAAGGCTTCTCGACCAGCTCCTCGCTCAACACTCACCGACGCATCCACAGCGGTGAGAAGCCACACCAGTGTGGCGTGTGTGGCAAGAGGTTCACCGCCTCCTCCAACCTCTACTACCACAAGATGACGCACGTCAAGGAGAAACCTCACAAGTGTTCGCTGTGCACTCGCTCTTTCCCGACGCCTGGAGACCTGCGATCACACATGTTCGTGCACAACGGCCAGTGGCCGCACAAGTGCACAGTGTGTGGCAAGGGCTTCAGCAAGCTCACCAACCTGCGCAACCACGCACTCCTTCATGCAGGTGAGTGAGTCTCATACTACTTGTCTTACTTTGTTGCACCTCACATATTGGCATGACAGGTCTTGGCACAAATTAAACATTGGACAGGTAGCCAGCAGGTAGGTAGGCACCATCTGTTTTGTACGACTAACAGAAGGAGGATCAAGCCTCCAGCAGTTCTACCACACACGTACACTACGCCACATAAAATAAAGAAAAAAATATAAGCTTCCCAACACTGGATCACATCGTGATGGTGGATTTCAGCGGGTTGAGTCTCACTAAGATCCCATCAACTCTACAGCCCAAACAGCGGAGAGATTTTGTACCCCTTTAGCCAAAACTGGCTGCAGGTTGTAACCTATGACATGAAAGGAATGACGTATATGGTTGGAAATACACCTAAATGACTTGGATTATTATAATTATTAAAATGGGGGGGGCGCTAAACCCGGAGGGATTATACAGCGGCTGTGGGAAGGGGGTGAAGCATTCAGGCCCAATTCAGGGAACCGGACCAGAGATTCAATTCCCTATATCAAGAGCCCCTGACCAGCATCAAGGAACCACCCTTGAGGGGTAATAAATGACATGGAAATGTTCGGAGAACTGGAATGATGATACCAGCGGCACGAAGACGCTCAAGCACACACGTCTTGATCTCGACATGTCTGCCTTTATCTGCATCACAAATGTTTCGATTACAATGTTATTAACAACGACACTTTATTATGTGATAGTACGATATTTATATGGACGGCATCTAATCATTAAGTTAACAAGGAAATGCTAGTGATGCCAGAGAGTTCGTAATTTTGGCAACTTGCTAATGCTGAGAAAACTCAGTAACAGTTAAAATTTCATATTTTGATTATTACACAATGTAATATTCGTGGAAGACACAGAAGCCAGTTGACGGTCGTCAGGCAGCTGAGGTTGACGGTCGTCAGGTAGCTGAGGTTGACGGTCGTCAGGCAGCTGAGGTTGACGGTCGTCAGGCAGCTGAGGTTGACGGTCGTCAGGCAGCTGAGGTTGACGGTCGTCAGGCAGCTGAGGTTGACGGTCGTCAGGCAGCTGAGGTTGACGGTCGTCAGGCAGCTGAGGTTGACGATCGTCAGGCAGCTGAGGTTGACGGTCGTCAGGTAGCTGAGGTTGACGGTCGTCAGGTAGCTGAGGTTGACGGTCGTCAGGCAGCTGAGGTTGACGGTCGTCAGGTAGCTGAGGTTGACGGTCGTCAGGTAGCTGAGGTTGACGGTCGTCAGGCAGCTGAGGTTGACGGTCGTCAGGCAGCTGAGGTTGACGGTCGTCAGGTAGCTGAGGTTGACGGTCGTCAGGCAGCTGAGGTTGACGGTCGTCAGGTAGCTGAGGTTGACGGTCGTCAGGCAGCTGAGGTTGACGGTCGTTAGGTAGCTGAGGTAGACAGTCATCAGGTAACTGAGGTAGACAGTCATCAGGGTTTAGGGCTTTTCACAAGACGAATACTTTTCAACACAGTTTATTACCTTGTGTCGGACTTGCAAAACTAATACATTAGATTCAACTCATTTGAGCATCGCTACCTCGGAGCTCATGTATACGGTATTGTACCCTCAGGCATGGTATTGTACCCTCAGACACGGTCTTGTACCCTCAGGCACGGTATTGTACCCTCAGGCACGGTATTGTACCCTCAGACACGGTATTGTACCCTCAGACACGGTATTGTACCCTCAGGCATGGTATTGTACCCTCAGGCATGGTATTGTACCCTCAGGCACGGTCTTGTACCCTCAGGCACGGTATTGTACCCTCAGACACGGTATTGTACCCTCAGACACGGTATTGTACCCTCAGGCATGGTATTGTACCCTCAGGCATGGTATTGTACCCTCAGGCACGGTCTTGTACCCTCAGGCACGGTCTTGTACCCTCAGACACGGTATTGTACCCTCAGACACGGTATTGTACCCTCAGACACGGTATTGTACCCTCAGGCATGGTATTGTACCCTCAGGCGCGGTCTTGTACCCTCAGACACGGTATTGTACCCTCAGACACGGTTTGTACCCTCAGACACGGTATTGTACCCTCAGGCATGGTATTGTACCCTCAGACACGGTATTGTACCCTCAGGCATGGTATTGCACCCTCAGGCATAGTATTGTACCCTCAGGCACGGTCTTGTACCCTCAGACACGGTATTGTACCCTCAGACACGGTATTGTACCCTCAGACACGGTATTGTACCCTCAGGCATGGTATTGTACCCTCAGGCACGGTCTTGTACCCTCAGACACGGTATTGTACCCTCAGACAAGGTATTGTACCCTCAGGCACGGTATTATACCCTCAGGCACGGTATTGTACCCTCAGGCATGGTATTGTACCCTCAGGCACGGTCTTGTACCCTCAGACACGGTATTGTACCCTCAGACACGGTATTGTACCCTCAGGAACGGTATTGTACCCTCAGACACGGTATTGTACCTTCAGACACGGTATTGTACCCTCAGACACGGTACTGTACCGTCAGACACGGCATTGTACCCTCAGGCACGGTATTGTACCCTCAGGCACGGTATTGTACCCTCAGACACGGTATTGTACCCTCAGGCACGGTATTGTACCCTCAGGCACGGTATTGTACCCTCAGGCACGGTCTTGTACCCTCAGGCACGGGATTGCACCCTCAGACACGGTATTGTGCCCTCAGGCACGGTATTATACCCTCAGGCACGGTACTGTACCCTCAGGCATGGTATTGTACCCTCAGGCACGGTACTGCACGCTTAGGCACGGTATTATACCCTCAGGCACGGTATTGTACCCTCAGGCACGGTATTGTACCCTCAGGCACGGTACTGCACGCTTAGGCACTGTATTGTACCCTCAGGCACGGTATTGTACTCTCAGGCACGGTACTGCACCCTCAGGCATGGTATTGTACCTTCAGGCACTGTATTGTACCCTCAAATACGGTATTGTACCCTCAGGCACGGTACTGCACCCTTAGGCACGGTACTGCACCCTTAGGCACGGTATTGTACCCTCAGGCACGTTATTGTGCCCTCAGGCACAGTACTTCACCCTCTGGCACGGTATTGTACTCTCAGGCACGGTATTGTACCCTCAGGCACGGTACTGCACCCTCAGGCACGGTATTGTACCCTCAGGCATGGTATGGTGACCCTCAGGCATGGTACTGTACCCTCAGGCATGGTACTGTACCCTCAGGCATGGTATTGTGACCCTCAGGCATGGTATTGTACCCTCAGGCACGGTATTGTACCCTCAGGCACGGTATTGTACCCTCAGGCACGGTATTGTGACCCTCATGCATGGTATTGTACCCTCAGGCACGGTATTGTACCCTCAGGCACGGTATTGTGACCCTCAAGCATGGTATTGTACCCTCAGGCATGGTATTGTACCCTCAGGCACGGTATTGTACCCTCAGGCACGGTATTGTGACCCTCAAGCATGGTATTGTACCCTCAGGCATGGTATTGTGACCCTCAGGCATGGTATTGTACCCTCAGGCACGGTATTGTACCCTCAGGCACGGTATTGTGACCCTCAGGCATGGTATTGTACCCTCAGGCACGGTATTGTACCCTCACGCACGGTATTGTGACCCTCAAGCATGGTATTGTACCCTCAGGCACGGTACTGCACCCTCAGGCACGGTATTGTACCCTCAGGCATGGTATTGTGACCCTCAGGCACGGTATTGTACCCTCAGGCACGGTATTGTACCCTCAGGCATGGTATTGTACCCTCAGGCACGGTATTGTACCCTCAGGCACGGTATTGTACCCTCAGGCATGGTATTGTGACCCTCAGGCATGGTATTGTACCCTCAGGCATGGTATTGTACCCTCAGGCACGGTATTGTACCCTCAGGCACGGTACTGTATATAAGTGTAATTAATGCTATGAGCATAAGTAGACTGAAAACAGAACAGAATAACATATCAAGTATGTTTCCAATATAACATCAACCAATTATAACCCTGTTTCTGCTAGCATAAAAACAATAATCTAAATAAGAAAAATATATACACGAGGGCCCCACTTACACAGCAGGAGCCCAGAACATAGGTTCCGGGCTACTGCTGTAAAGCGATGATCGCTGCAAAGTGAATCATAACACCTTTTTTTTTTTCACTTTCAAATGCATATAAAAGCTTGATACATTGTTTACACTATCATGTATTAAGTGAGCTTATGGTGAGTGGTGAATATATTTATTGTAGGAAGTCTGAATAAATGAAGAAAAGGTATAATTGAAAATCGCTGTATTAGAGAAATTCTGTTAAGCAAACCGCTGTAAAGCGGAGCCTGTCTGTAATATTATAATGTATGATTGTTTCGTTTTAGCTGTTAAAGAATATAACTATAGCAATACAATAATATTAAATAATTCTTGTAATAAAATGCATATATGTATATAAAGATGCTTCATAATTAGCTAGAGGAATCACGAGGTACAACATGTAATGCCATAAATTTTGTCCCTCAAGAGAGTTGCCGTGATGAGGGAGGAAGGGCTCTAGATCCAGATAACTTGAGATACCCTTCCCTTGTATCAAAGCTGATGCCAAGTCGCTGTATGTTTAATTCTTTACCCTAAATATAACAATAATGGTCTGAAGCTTTTTTTTTTCTTTACTTTTATGCCAGAGTTGAAGAAGACTGAACGACAGTTGACGCTCTTGCCACCAAGTCTGGCCTCCAGCAGCGCCTCCGATACTCCAGCGGCCTCCAGCAGTGTCTCTGACACTCCAGTGGCCTCCATCAGTGCCTGCGACACTCCAGCGGCCTCCACCAGCGCCTCTGACACTCCAGCGGCTTCCAGCAGAGCCTCCGACACTCCAGAGGCCAATTCCTGCCCTCATCCTTCTTCCTCATCCTTCTTCCTTCTTCCTCATCCTTCTCATATCCCTCCTTCCTCCTCGTCGCCGTTCCCTCCAATCAACAACACCTCACTTGGCAGGCTCGACCCTCCAGTGTCTCCCAGAGAAAGATCAGATTCTCCATCGCCGCCAGATACGCGAGTCAGCACTAGGGATCCTAACGACAGACTTACCGTTGCCACACCCACATTAATATACTCCGGATGCAGCGACTCTCATAAGGAAGGTTCACACATGGACGAATTTCCAAGCAGTATTAAGTTTCCTTCTTGCACTCCTGCAACTACCTCTTATACTACTGCAGGTACCTCTGATACTCCTGCACGTATATCTCACACTCCTGCAAGTATTGCAGGCATTTCTCATACTCCTGCAGGTACCTCTCATTCGCCAGAAGTTACCTCACATACTCCTGCAGGTAGCTCTCATACTCCTGAAGGTTCCTTTCATTCGCCAGAAGTTACCTCTCATACTCCTACAGATACTTCTCATACTACAGCAGGTACCTCTCATCCCCCTGCAGTTACCTGTCATACACATATAATTACCTCTCTAATTCCTGCAGGTACCTCTCCTACTCCTGCAGGTACCTCTCCTACTCCTGCAGGTACCTCTCCTACTCCTGCAGGTACCTCGTCCTCCCCGACACCTTCGTCAGATTCATCGTCTTATTTCTCTCTTATCCACCACAAGCGTTCTTACCAAAAATTTTCTTTAGATAACATACTAATGTTACCTTCGTCTTCTTCGATGCCGAGAACGAACGTCGGAAGCTGTCAAAAGACGCAAGAAAGAACGATAAAGGAAGAGGAGGAGGAGGAGGTACAAATTATTCATAATAAGAGTGAAGTAGAGATAATAAGCGATAATCAAAGAAGTGGAGAGAGAAAAGAGAACGTGGTTCAACGGTAGCCTCGTGTCACTGGTTCTTGGACATCGAGGTCGAAGAACTAGAGAAGAACTACTGAACAAAGACTCACCTCCTTTATATTCAGCTTTACCTTTTTTCACTATTGAGCTTTAAATTATAAAAATTAAAACATATATCTATGTGATTATATTCCTTTAAAAGTAGCTAAAATCTTCTAATTTATATGAACTAATATATATATATATATATATATATATATATATATATATATATATATATATATATATATATATATATATATATATATATATATATATATACAATATGTCGTGTCGAATAGGTAAAACTTGTGATATTTTTTTTACTTAAATAGCAAAGCTCTTCTTACCGAATACTGCAAGCGAAAATTTGTATATGCAATAATTTCGCAAAAATTATTTTGAACCTAACGAAAAAAATATATTTCATTGTGTTTGTTTAGTATTAAATTACTGTAAACGTATCTAAAATATATTTAGTTGGATTAGGCTAAAATAAATTGCGCTTGTTACAATAAGGTTAGGTAAGTTTTCTAAGATTCTTTAGGTGCAAAGCGCTGTATAGCCCTTGTGGCTTAGCGCTTCTTTTTTATTATAATAATAATAATTTAGGTGCAAAATTATAATTTTTTACATTAACATCAATGAAAACAATAAATCTTTAAAAGTATAAGAAAAATTTTTAGAAAGGACTTAATTTTAAATGAGTTTTTGCTAATTGACCAGTTTTACAATATATTCGGCACTACATATATATATATATATATATATATATATATATATATATATATATATATATATATATATATATATATATATATATATATATATATATATATATATAAACACTCGAAGCAAAGCTTTTAAAAAGAAATTCAGGATCCCTCAACAGGCCAAAATAAGAGAAAAGGAGGACAAAAATGGTAGTGTGTCAGTAAACAGGAGCTGCAAACATTATGAGGGAGTCATCTAAAGTGAAGGTGGCGCCGTGTTGTTGTTTGTGGCAGCATCAACCCAAAAGATCGGTAATAAATATTAGCTAATCAGAGGATATTATATTAACATAATACTCGTATATCAATTATAAGTAAACGCGTAATAATATTACAATGACTAAAGATTATTTATTAACACGACATTTCTATTGTTTTGTTAATAATTCTAGTTTACGGGACTACGTATTTTGAAACTCATTTTTCCCCATTGTAACCATAACACTGGTAATTCTACCTTCACTAAATGAACATAGTTAATTTATTGTTAAAAAATAGTAAAATAGATTACTCCTCATGTTTTTATTACAATGGTTCCCTCTATTGAGTAATAAAAAACAACTTACAGGATATTAAAATGTAGATTTTAAAAGAATTGTGTTAATAATTAATCTTCGGCCATAGTGATAGTATTATGAGTTTACTTATGATAGATATACGAGTATTATACTAATATATTAACCTCGGAACTGCTAGTGTTTACTACCGATTCCTTTAAGTTGATATTGCCATTATAAGAAGACAGCGTCACCTTCCCTGTTATTGTCTTTCTCATAATACAACTCCAGCTGACTCACAACACTCTTGTTTTTGTGACCTGTTATCTCATTTTTGACCTTATGACGAATCCTGAGAGATTCTGGAAAATTGTCACTCATGTTCCCATATCTGGAGGATGTTTTGATATATATATATATATATATATATATATATATATATATATATATATATATATATATATATATATATATATATATATTATATATATAAGCGTGTATGCACCTGGAGAAGAGAGGAATGCAGAGGAGAGAGAGAGATTTTGGGAGATGTTAAGTGAATGTATAGGAGCCTTTGAACCAAGTGAGAGAGTAATTGTGGTAGGGGACCTGAATGCTAAAGTAGGAGAAACTTTTAGAGAGGGTGTGGTAGGTAAGTTTGGGGTGCCAGGTGTAAATGATAATGGGAGCCCTTTGATTGAACTTTGTATAGAAAGGGGTTTAGTTATAGGTAATACATATTTTAAGAAAAAGAGGATAAATAAGTATACACGATATGATGTAGGGCGAAATGACAGTAGTTTGTTGGATTATGTATTGGTAGATAAAAGACTGTTGAGTAGACTTCAGGATGTACATGTTTATAGAGGGGCCACAGATATATCAGATCACTTTCTAGTTGTAGCTACACTGAGAGTAAAAGGTAGATGGGATACAAGGAGAATAGAAGCATCAGGGAAGAGAGAGGTGAAGGTTTATAAACTAAAAGAGGAGGCAGTTAGGGTAAGATATAAACAGCTATTGGAGGATAGATGGGCTAATGAGAGCATAGGCAATGGGGTCGAAGAGGTATGGGGTAGGTTTAAAAATGTAGTGTTAAAGTGTTCAGCAGAAGTTTGTGGTTACAGGAAAGTGGGTGCAGGAGGGAAGAGGAGCGATTGGTGGAATGATGATGTAAAGAGAGTAGTAAGGGAGAAAAAGTTAGCATATGAGAAGTTTTTACAAAGTAGAAGTGATGCAAGGAGGGAAGAGTATATGGAGAAAAAGAGAGAAGTTAAGAGAGTGGTGAAGCAATGTAAAAAGAGAGCAAATGAGAGAGTGGGTGAGATGTTATCAACAAATTTTGTTGAAAATAAGAAAAAGTTTTGGAGTGAGATTAACAAGTTAAGAAAGCCTAGAGAACAAATGGATTTGTCAGTTAAAAATAGGAGAGGAGAGTTATTAAATGGAGAGTTAGAGGTATTGGGAAGATGGAAGGAATATTTTGAGGAATTGTTAAATGTTGATGAAGATAGGGAAGCTGTGATTTCGTGTATAGGGCAAGGAGGAATAACATCTTGTAGGAGTGAGGAAGAGCCAGTTGTGAGTGTGGGGGAAGTTCGTGAGGCAGTAGGTAAAATGAAAGGGGGTAAGGCAGCCGGGATTGATGGGATAAAGATAGAAATGTTAAAAGCAGGTGGGGATATAGTTTTGGAGTGGTTGGTGCAATTATTTAATAAATGTATGGAAGAGGGTAAGGTACCTAGGGATTGGCAGAGAGCATGCATAGTTCCTTTGTATAAAGGCAAAGGGGATAAAAGAGAGTGCAAAAATTATAGGGGGATAAGTCTGTTGAGTGTACCTGGTAAAGTGTATGGTAGAGTTATAATTGAAAGAATTAAGAGTAAGACGGAGAATAGGATAGCAGATGAACAAGGAGGCTTTAGGAAAGGTAGGGGGTGTGTGGACCAGGTGTTTACAGTGAAACATATAAGTGAACAGTATTTAGATAAGGCTAAAGAGGTCTTTGTGGCATTTATGGATTTGGAAAAGGCGTATGACAGAGTGGATAGGGGGGCAATGTGGCAGATGTTGCAAGTGTATGGTGTAGGAGGTAGGTTACTGAAAGCAGTGAAGAGTTTTTACGAGGATAGTGAGGCTCAAGTTAGAGTATGTAGGAAAGAGGGAAATTTTTTCCCAGTAAAAGTAGGCCTTAGACAAGGATGTGTGATGTCACCGTGGTTGTTTAATATATTTATAGATGGGGTTGTAAGAGAAGTAAATGCGAGGGTCTTGGCAAGAGGCGTGGAGTTAAAAGATAAAGAATCACACACAAAGTGGGAGTTGTCACAGCTGCTCTTTGCTGATGACACTGTGCTCTTGGGAGATTCTGAAGAGAAGTTGCAGAGATTGGTGGATGAATTTGGTAGGGTGTGCAAAAGAAGAAAATTAAAGGTGAATACAGGAAAGAGTAAGGTTATGAGGATAACAAAAAGATTAGGTGATGAAAGATTGAATATCAGATTGGAGGGAGAGAGTATGGAGGAGGTGAACGTATTCAGATATTTGGGAGTGGACGTGTCAGCGGATGGGTCTATGAAAGATGAGGTGAATCATAGAATTGATGAGGGAAAAAGAGTGAGTGGTGCACTTAGGAGTCTGTGGAGACAAAGAACTTTGTCCTTGGAGGCAAAGAGGGGAATGTATGAGAGTATAGTTTTACCAACGCTCTTATATGGGTGTGAAGCGTGGGTGATGAATGTTGCAGCGAGGAGAAGGCTGGAGGCAGTGGAGATGTCATGTCTGAGGGCAATGTGTGGTGTGAATATAATGCAGAGAATTCGTAGTTTGGAAGTTAGGAGGAGGTGCGGGATTACCAAAACTGTTGTCCAGAGGGCTGAGGAAGGGTTGTTGAGGTGGTTCGGACATGTAGAGAGAATGGAGCGAAACAGAATGACTTCAAGAGTGTATCAGTCTGTAGTGGAAGGAAGGCGGGGTAGGGGTCGGCCTAGGAAGGGTTGGAGGGAGGGGGTAAAGGAGGTTTTGTGTGCGAAGGGCTTGGACTTCCAGCAGGCATGCGTGAGCGTGTTTAATAGGAGTGAATGGAGACAAATGGTTTTTAATACTTGACGTGCTGTTGGAGTGTGAGCAAAGTAACATTTATGAAGGGATTCAGGGAAACCGGCAGGCCGGACTTGAGTCCTGGAGATGGGAAGTACAGTGCCTGCACTCTGAAGGAGGGGTGTTAATGTTGCAGTTTAAAAACTGTAGTGTAAAGCACCCTTCTGGCAAGACAGTGATGGAGTGAATGATGGTGAAAGTTTTTCTTTTTCGGGCCACCCTGCCTTGGTGGGAATGTTTCCAAGGTCCTTATACTACTTATAAAATCCTTTACCTGATACTCCGTTCTTCTCTAAGTTCTGTAATTTTAGTAATCTTTGTATTTACATTAATTTATAACGAACTGAGGCTGGTTGTGCAATATAGATGTAGCGGAATGTATTTATTTTCACCTGTTTTATGTTCAATAAAAAATTCTAGACGTGATATTGGATTGTCATGTCATAAATGTACACTGTATTTTAAATTACTATTTGTCTACCCTTGTATGTAGAGATAATTGTTCTTTATCCGTAAGAAGAGGCCATCGGAGACCAGAAACACAGTTCAATAAGTACCATCACTACCAATACATCAACAGTGTGACTTTGACAGCCTGTGCCAGACTCGCTGACTCTCAGAGGAGCCTTCGCTTACCTCAGGGAATAGTTTAAAACTCTGTACACAAGTTATGTCAGACTCATCTTAGAATACTTAGCAGGAGGGTGGAGTCCCGCCCGACCAAGGACGTTCAGAAGCTTGACAATATTGAAAGGCTTGCCAACAGACAAGTCTCGGAGCTGACTGAGCTGAATGCACTGACAGAAAATGATAAGTGAATTGACCCAAACAGTTCTGGAGAGAGGAAGACCAGGAAATACGTGATGATATAACAGATATTTCGAGAATATATACAAAATTAAATGTAACGTAAAGGAAGTAGGGAATAAAAGAATAAATTGAAAAAAACACGTGAGAGGAATGTCGGGAAGCAATTTTTCAGTCTGAGGGTAGTAAGAGAAGTGGAATGACTTATGTGGAGGTAATGAAGGAATGAATATTATAAGTAGGTATGACATCACACACACACACACACACACACACACACACACACACACACACACACACACACACATACATACATATGCACATACACACACACCCTTACTAGGCGAGTACACACACACACAGATACACACACACGCACTTACACACACACACACACACACACACACACACACACACACACACACACACACACACACACACACACACACACACACACACACACACACACACACACACACACACACGTACACACACGCGCACACACACACACACACACACACACGTAAGGACCCCGTTATCAAGCGGTCACTCTACCCTCAGCCTTCTTTTCCCTCCCCTCCCCTTCTAATCCCATCACACTCACACACCTCCCCTGCTTCTAAGGGTCACTCATCCTTCTCTCCCCCTCCCCCCTTAATCCCATCCCTCTCTCTCCCACACATGCACACACACATATACAAGCACACATACACAAGCACATATACACTTGAGACAAACACGTACTTCTCCTTCCCCTAACCACCTCTCCCCCTCCCCCTAGCCACCTGCCCCTCCCCCAAACCATCTAACCCCTCCCCCAAACCATCTAACCCCCTCCCGAAACCACCTCTCCCCCTCCAATAAGCATCCTCCCCTTCCCCATAACCACCCATAACCCACTCCCCCTAACCATCTATTCCCCACCCCCTAACCATCTCTCCCCCTTCCTTCTGTGGTGCAATGGGGCAACCTAGAACTAGGATGAAAACAAAGAGCCCGAAGGACGAATCTGGGAGGGAGGACTGGGAGACAGAGCTAAAAAAAGGGAGGAAGACTGGGGAAGAAGGCTAGATGAGCTTGCAAGGAAGATGGAGGAGAGGTTAGCAGCAGAATGCAGAAGGTGGGAGCAACATGCCACAGTAGCAGAAGCCAAGATACAGTGATTAGAAGAGGAGCTGAGAAATCTGAAACAGCCTAGAGACAAAGATAATACAGAAATAGCATCAGCAATGTTTACATTAGACACAGACAAAGGGTCTGAAGGGAGCATGTAAGCTAAACTGTATGCAGAGGTCCTGTCAAACCCACATGGGGCCAAAACAAAGACAGGGAGCACACTAGGACAGAATGAGAGGCTGGAAGACATTGAAGGAACTAGGACATGTGCAGGGACCTTACCAGACACTTGTGGGGGCCAGGAACAGGTGAGCAGGAAGGACAAACCATTGAGCATAGGGGCCACAGCTAGGGAAGGGACTGAAGGAAGGAACACTTCACGGGAAGGAACTAAAACACCTCAGAGGATGCAATGGGAGTCACAATGGGAGGGGGAAAGGGAGAGATCCGTGTTTGTCTATGGGCTAGATGAAGCTGAAGGGGAAACTTATGATGAAAGAAAGCAGGAGGAGAAAAAAGCGATTGAAGGTATCATGAAGGTGATAGGCGAGGGAGACATGACCCAGGTGGCAAATTTTCGGAGAATCGGGTGGTTCACAAAGAAAAGGAATCGGCCTCTCAAAGTAATTTTCAAGGCAGAATCAACCCGAACCATGATCCTGCAGGAGAAAGCACAGCTGAGAGGCAAGCAGGAGTTCCGGAGTGTGTACCTCGATCGAGACAGAACACAGGAGGAAAGTACGATACTGAAAGAGAAAGTGCAAAAACGAAAGGAGGAATGGGAGGAAATGAAAAAGGAGAGCAGAATACCCCAGGAACAGGTGGAAGGACAGGCACACCCCCAGAAACACCTGCAGAAGGACTCCAGCCACGACACCCCCAAGGCAACTGAACAATCCAAACCAACCATCACACACCGATTCCTCTGTTCCCACCCCCCACACCATGAATCCTACGCCTACAGCAACCCCCTATGGGAGCTCTTCCTCCACCTCCACTGCAACCCCCCACAGGCCCCCACAAGGGCTCCTGCTCTCCCAACCCCAGTATTCCCCCAGGACCACAGTTACAGTATTAGGGCAGAAGTTGAAGGTTTGGTACACAAATGCGGATGGATTAACGAATAAATATGAGGAATGGCAAGAAAGAATCAATGAGAAGTCCCCAGACATCATAGCAGTTACAGAAACAAAACTCATGGAGACAATAACAGATGCAATCTTCCCACCAGGATACCAGATCATTAGGAAAGATAGAAGGGGCAGAGGTGGAGGAGGGGTTGCTCTGCTCGTAAAAAAACGATGGAAATTCGAGAAAATGGGAGGCATAGACGAGACAGGAGAAAGGGACTACATAGTAGATACACTTCAGTCCGGGGAGCACAAGGTGGTCATTGCAGTGATGTATAATCCACCACAGAACTGCAGGAGGCCAAGAGAGGAATATGAAGAGAGCAACAGAGCAATGGTGGACACACTTGCTGAGGCGGCAAGAAGAGCTCACTCCAGCAGAGTAAAGTTGCTGGTTATGGGGGATTTCAACCACAGGGAGATTGACTGGGAAAACCTGGAGCCACATGGGGGTCCCGAAACATGGAGAGCCAAGATGTTGGATGTGGTGCTGGAAAACCTCATGCACCAACATGTTAAGGACACTACCAGAGTGAGAGAATGGACCTTGTCTTCACCCTGGGCAGTTCAGACATTGAGGACATCACATATGAGAGTCCCCTAGGAGCTAGTGACCAGGTGGTTCTGTGCTTTGAATACATAGTAGAGTTGCAAGTGGAGAGAGTAACAGGAGTTGAAGGGGAAAAGCCAGACTATAAAAGAGGGGACTACATAGGGTTGAGGAACTTCCTGCAGGAGGTTCCGTGGGACAGAGAACTGGCAGGAAAGCCAGTAAATGAAATGATGGAATATGTAACAACAAAATGCAAGGAGGCAGTGGAAAGGTTTATTCCCAAGGGCAACAGAAACAATGGGAAGACCAGAACGAGCCCCTGGTTTACCCGACGGTGTAAGGAGGCAAAAACAAAGTGCAATAGAGAATGGAAAAAGTACAGAAGGCAGAGAACACATGAAAATAGGGAGATTAGTCGCAGAGCCAGGAACGAGTATGCACAGGTAAGGAGGGAGGCCCAGCGACAGTATGAAAATAACATAGTATCGAAAATCAAGACTGACCCGAAACTGTTGTATAGCCACATCAGGAGGAAGACAACAGTCAAAGACCAGGTGATCAGATTAAGGACAGAAGGTGGAGAACTCGCAAGAAATGATCAGGAGGTGAGGAGCTGAACAGGAGATTTAAGGAAGTTTTTACAGTAGAGACAGGAAGGGCTCTGGGAAGAAAGCACAGAAGGGAACATCAAGAGGGAATATACCAACAAGTGTTGGATGACATACGAACAACCGAGGAGGAGGTGCAGAAGCTGCTAAGTGACCTTGATACCTCAAAGGCGATGGGACCGGACAACGTCTCCCCGTGGGTCCTTAGAGAAGGAGCAGAGATGCTGTGCGTGCCCCTAACCACAATCTTTAACACATCCTTTGAAACTGGGCAACTACCTGAGAAATGGAAGACAGCAAATGTAGTCCCCATATTTAAGAAAGGAAACAGAAATGAGGCACTAAACTACAGGCCTGTGTCTCTGACATGTATTGTATGCAAAGTTATGGAGAAGATTATCAGGAGGAGAGTGGTGGAACACCTGGAATGGAAAAAGATTATAAATGAAAACCAACATGGGTTCATGGAAGGCAAATCCTGTGCCACAAACCTTCTGGAGTTTTATAACAAGGTAACAGAAGTGTTCAGCAGAAGTTTGTGGTTACAGGAAAGTGGGTGCAGGAGGGAAGAGGAGCGATTGGTGGAATGATGATGTAAAGAGAGCAGTAAGGGATAAAAAGTTAGCATATGAGAAGTTTTTACAAAGTAGAAGTGATGCAAGGAGGGAAGAGTATATGGAGAAAAAGAGAGAGGTTAAGAGAGTGGTGAAGCAATGTAAAAAGAGAGCAAATGAGAGAGTGGGTGAGATGTTATCAACAAATTTTGTTGAAAATAAGAAAAAGTTTTGGAGTGAGATTAACAAGTTAAGAAAGCCTAGAGAACAAATGGATTTGTCAGTTAAAAATAGGAGAGGAGAGTTATTAAATGGAGAGTTAGAGGTATTGGGAAGATGGAGGGAATATTTTGAGGAATTGTTAAATGTTGATGAAGATAGGGAAGCTGTGATTTCGTGTATAGGGCAAGGAGGAATAACATCTTGTAGGAGTGAGGAAGAGCCAGTTGTGAGTGTGGGGGAAGTTCGTGAGGCAGTAGGTAAAATGAAAGGGGGTAAGGCAGCCGGGATTGATGGGATAAAGATAGAAATGTTAAAAGCAGGTGGGGATATAGTTTTGGAGTGGTTGGTGCAATTATTTAATAAATGTATGGAAGAGGGTAAGGTACCTAGGGATTGGCAGAGAGCATGCATAGTTCCTTTGTATAAAGGCAAAGGGGATAAAAGAGAGTGCAAAAATTATAGGGGGATAAGTCTGTTGAGTATACCTGGTAAAGTGTATGGTAGAGTTATAATTGAAAGAATTAAGAGTAAGACGGAGAATAGGATAGCAGATGAACAAGGAGGCTTTAGGAAAGGTAGGGGGTGTGTGGACCAGGTGTTTACAGTGAAACATATAAGTGAACAGTATTTAGATAAGGCTAAAGAGGTCTTTGTGGCATTTATGGATTTGGAAAAGGCGTATGACAGGGTGGATAGGGGGGCAATGTGGCAGATGTTGCAAGTGTATGGTGTAGGAGGTAGGTTACTGAAAGCAGTGAAGAGTTTTTACGAGGATAGTGAGGCTCAAGTTAGAGTATGTAGGAAAGAGGGAATTTTTTTCCCAGTAAAAGTAGGCCTTAGACAAGGATGTGTGATGTCACCGTGGTTGTTTAATATATTTATAGATGGGGTTGTAAGAGAAGTAAATGCGAGGGTCTTGGCAAGAGGCGTGGAGTTAAAAGATAAAGAATCACACACAAAGTGGGAGTTGTCACAGCTGCTCTTCGCTGATGACACTGTGCTCTTGGGAGATTCTGAAGAGAAGTTGCAGAGATTGGTGGATGAATTTGGTAGGGTGTGCAAAAGAAGAAAATTAAAGGTGAATACAGGAAAGAGTAAGGTTATGAGGATAACAAAAAGATTAGGTGATGAAAGATTGGATATCAGATTGGAGGGAGAGAGTATGGAGGAGGTGAACGTATTCAGATATTTGGGAGTGGACGTGTCAGCGGATGGGTCTATGAAAGATGAGGTGAATCATAGAATTGATGAGGGAAAAAGAGTGAGTGGTGCATTTAGGAGTCTGTGGAGACAAAGAACTTTGTCCTTGGAGGCAAAGAGGGGAATGTATGAGAGTATAGTTTTACCAATGCTCTTATATGGGTGTGAAGCGTGGGTGATGAATGTTGCAGCGAGGAGAAGGCTGGAGGCAGTGGAGATGTCATGTCTGAGGGCAATGTGTGGTGTGAATATAATGCAGAGAATTCGTAGTTTGGAAGTTAGGAGGAGGTGCGGGATTACCAAAACTGTTGTCCAGAGGGCTGAGGAAGGGTTGTTGAGGTGGTTCGGACATGTAGAGAGAATGGAGCGAAACAGAATGACTTCAAGAGTGTATCAGTCTGTAGTGGAAGGAAGGCGGGGTAGGGGTCGGCCTAGGAAGGGTTGGAGGGAGGGGGTAAAGGAGGTTTTGTGTGCG
>NC_091315.1:24779447-24824264 GCF_038502225.1 Cherax quadricarinatus
CTACTGCCAGTACCACTACCACCACTACTGTCAGTACCACGACCACCACTACTGCCAGTACCACTACCACCACTACTGTCAGTACCACGACCACCACTACTGTCAGTACCACTACCACCACTACTGTCAGTACCACTACCACCACTACTGTCAGTACCACTACCACCACTACTGTCAGTACCACGACCACCACTACTGCCAGTACCACTACCACCACTACTGTCAGTACCACTACCACCACTACTGTCAGTACCACTACCACCACTACTGTCAGTACCACGACCACCACTACTGTCAGTACCACGACCACCACTACTGTCAGTACCACTACCACCACTACTGTCAGTACCACTACCACCACTACTGTCAGTACCACTACCACCACTACTGTCAGTACCACGACCACCACTACTGCCAGTACCACTACCACCACTACTGTCAGTACCACTACCACCACTACTGTCAGTACCACTACCACCACTACTGTCAGTACCACTACCACCACTACTGTCAGTACCACAACCACCACTACTGCCAGTACCACTACCACCACTACTGTCAGTACCACTACCACCACTACTGCCAGTACCACTACCACCACTACTGTCAGTACCACGACCACCACTACTGCCAGTACCACGACCACCACTACTGTCAGTACCACTACCACCACTACTGCCAGTACCACGACCACCACTACTGTCAGTACCACTACCACCACTACTGTCAGTACCACCACCACCACTACTGTCAGTACCACTACCACCACTACTGCCAGTACCACGACCACCACTACTGTCAGTACCACTACCACCACTACTGTCAGTACCACGACCACCACTACTGTCAGTACCACGACCACCACTACTGCCTGTACCACTACCACCACTACTGTCAGTACCACGACCACCACTACTGTCAGTACCACTACCACCACTACTGTCAGTACCACGACCACCACTACTGTCAGTACCACGACCACCACTACTGCCTGTACCACTACCACCACTACTGTCAGTACCACGACCACCACTACTGTCAGTACCACTACCACCACTACTGCCAGTACCACGACCACCACTACTGCCTGTACCACTACCACCACTACTGCCAGTACCACGACCACCACTACTGTCAGTACCACTACCACCACTACTGTCAGTACCACGACCACCACTACTGTCAGTACCACGACCACCACTACTGCCTGTACCACTACCACCACTACTGCCAGTACCACTACCACCACTACTGTCAGTACCACGACCACCACTACTGCCTGTACCACTACCACCACTACTGTCAGTACCACTACCACCACTACTGCCAGTACCACGACCACCACTACTGTCAGTACCACTACCACCACTACTGCCAGTACCACGACCACCACTACTGTCAGTACCACTACCACCACTACTGCCAGTACCACGACCACCACTACTGTCAGTACCACTACCACCACTACTGTCAGTACCACTACCACCACTACTGTCAGTACCACGACCACCACTACTGTCAGTACCACTACCACCACTACTGCCAGTACCACGACCACCACTACTGTCAGTACCACTACCACCACTACTGCCAGTACCACTACCACCACTACTGCCAGTACCACGACCACCACTACTGCCAGTACCACGACCACCACTACTGTCAGTACCACGACCACCACTACTGTCAGTACCACGACCACCACTACTGTCAGTACCACGACCACCACTACTGTCAGTACCACGACCACCACTACTGTCAGTACCACGACCACCACTACTGTCAGTACCACGACCACCACTACTGTCAGTACCACGACCACCACTACTGCCAGTACCACGACCACCACTACTGTCAGTACCACGACCACCACTACTGCCAGTACCACTACCACCACTACTGCCAGTACCACGACCACCACTACTGTCAGTACCACGACCACCACTACTGCCAGTACCACTACCACCACTACTGTCAGTACCACGACCACCACTACTGTCAGTACCACTACCACCACTACTGTCAGTACCACTACCACCACTACTGTCAGTACCACTACCACCTCTACTGCCAGTACCACGACCACCACTACTGTCAGTACCACGACCACCACTACTGCCAGTACCACTACCACCACTACTGCCAGTACCACGACCACCACTACTGTCAGTACCACTACCACCACTACTGTCAGTACCACTACCACCACTACTGTCAGTACCACGACCACCACTACTGTCAGTACCACGACCACCACTACTGCCAGTACCACGACCACCACTACTGTCAGTACCACTACCACCACTACTGTCAGTACCACTACCACCACTACTGCCAGTACCACGATCACCACTACTGCCAGTACCACGACCACCACTACTGTCAGTACCACGACCACCACTACTGTCAGTACCACTACCACCACTACTGTCAGTACCACGACCACCACTACTGCCAGTACCACGACCACCACTACTGTCAGTACCACGACCACCACTACTGTCAGTACCACGACCACAACTACTGCCAGTACCACGACCACCACTACTGTCAGTACCACTACCACCACTACTGTCAGTACCACGACCACCACTACTGTCAGTACCACTACCACCACTACTGTCAGTACCACGACCACCACTACTGTCAGTACCACGACCACCACTACTGCCTGTACCACTACCACCACTACTGTCAGTACCACGACCACCACTACTGCCAGTACCACGACCACCACTACTGTCAGTACCACTACTGCCAGTACCACGACCACCACTACTGCCTGTACCACTACCACCACTACTGTCAGTACCACGACCACCACTACTGCCAGTACCACGACCACCACTACTGCCTGTACCACTACCACCACTACTGTCAGTACCACGACCACCACTACTGCCAGTACCACTACCACCACTACTGCCAGTACCACGACCACCACTACTGTCAGTACCACGACCACCACTACTGCCAGTACCACTACCACCACTACTGTCAGTACCACGACCACCACTACTGTCAGTACCACTACCACCACTACTGTCAGTACCACTACCACCACTACTGTCAGTACCACTACCACCTCTACTGCCAGTACCACGACCACCACTACTGTCAGTACCACTACCACCACTACTGCCAGTACCACGACCACCACTACTGTCAGTACCACTACCACCATATTACAACCTAGGATTTCAAATGGCCTGTTATCCCAGGTGTAATGGGAGCAAATAAACACAGTAGAAAAAGTTTAGACTTATATTATCCTTCACCAATTATAACAGCAATATGTACACTATGTACAGTGATAAATATAGTGCACTCCACGGTAAGCAAGGCAGAAATAGAAGCCACAAGATAGCAGACCGTGCTTCAACCAGCTCTAGAGTGGGAATGACAAGGGCAGACAGGAGAGCGGTATCCACATAACCTCTGCGATTGTCAATCCCACCTTCTTATTGGCTAGAACCTGGTCACTAGTTGAACGATGGGGCCCCATCATCAACTCTTAGCAACCTGGTTCGCTGGTTGGGGGAGATAGCCTGTAAATGAGGGTGTGTCCATGCGCCGAATAAAGGTTACGTACTCTTTGCATGCCACACCCCCACCCCCGAGAAGGCTCAGGATTAGGCTGCCACCTCCCAGTGGTAACCGTGCCGCCATGGCACAAAATAATGGGACCGCCTATCCTCTCCACCATCCAACTCTTAGATAGAGCTCAGCTTTCCTAGTGACCAAAAGCCAAACCCTAAACTTAGAGTGAGACAGCAGTCAGACAGGCTAGCATAGGTCCAAGATACAGGCGGACGGTAGCCCGCATCCCCTCACTAAAAAAAAAACCCCCACATCAGGGGATAAAAAAAAAGAGCTTGAAAGGGGTTACCACAAATACATCCTAACCTAAATAAAATAATAAACTAGACTCTTGACAAAGAGTCTGCCAACACATTTTCTTTGCCGGCAATGTAATGAATTTTGAGGTTATAGGGCTGCAGCCTGAGCGTCCAACGCATAAGCCTTGTGTTGTGATTCTTCATGGCTTGGAGATAGACTAACGGGTTGTGATCACTGTAGACTGTGACCACCTGCGATGTCTGGCCCACATAAAC
The DNA here is from genome assembly GCF_038502225.1 of Cherax quadricarinatus. Lineage (NCBI taxonomy): Eukaryota > Metazoa > Arthropoda > Malacostraca > Decapoda > Parastacidae > Cherax > Cherax quadricarinatus. The sequence continues at coordinate 24,783,563 of NC_091315.1, forward strand.
ATCGAAATGCTCCAAAGCCATTACCAGCGCGAGGGCTTCTTTTTCAATGGTAGAGTAAGCTCTCTGATGTGGCTGGAACTTAGCTGAAAAGTATGCTACAGGCTGCAACTCCTTGTTCCCGATTTGTAATAGTACCGCCCCAACCCCAGACTCACAAGCATCAACCTGTAATGAAAAAGGTTTGGAGAAGTCTGGAGACAGGAGAATGGGTGCAGAGCACAATAATCTTTTTGCTTTATTAAAAGCAGTGTTACAATCTGACGTCCAATTAAAGGGAACTTTATGACTGGTAAGAGAGGTAAGAGGGGCTACAATATCTGAGAAATTCTTACAGAATCTTCTGTAAAATCCTATCATGCCTAGGAAACGTTGAAGAGATTTCCTATCATGAGGAACTGGATAATCTTTAATCGAAAGAACTTTAGCAAGTTTAGGTGCAACATTACCACTACCTACTTCATGGCCTAGAAAAGTGATAGTGGCCTGGCCAAAGGAAGATTTAGATAAATTAACTGTTAATTGGGAATTCTTAAAGGTCTCAAACAGAGCTTTAAGTCTAAGTAGGTGTTGATCCCAAGTATCAGACACCACAACAATATCATCTAGGTATGCTGCCGTGCCTTCAAGTCCTTTAATAGCCTGATGGATGAGTTTCTGGAATGAAGAGGGGGAATTTTTCATTCCGAAGGGGGTAACTGTATACTGATAATGACCTCCTGGAATTACGAAGGCAGAGATTTCCTTCGCCTTATCTGTCAAAGGTACCTGATAGTAACCTTTAAGGAGATCTAATTTGGACACAAAAGTAGCCTTACCCACAAAGTCAATTACGTCATCCAGACGAGGAAGAGGGTAAGCATCTGTAATTGTGACCTCGTTCACTTTACGGTAGTCTGTGCACATACGAAACCCTCCATCAGCCTTTTTTACTAGGATGCACGGTGAAGCCCATGGACTAGATGACTCCTCCACTAAACCATGTTCTAACAAGAAGTCTACTTCCTGCTGAAGTAACCTTTGCTTTTCAGGATTAGCTCTGTAGGGGGAGAGTTTAATTGGTTTAGATTTTCCCACATCTACATCATGGTAACCTAACGTACATTTTTTCGGCACATCCGAAAAAATATTAGGATATGACTGTAGAAGCTCAGTTAAATTGGTTGCTTGTATTTCAGATAATCCATCCATTAACGGGCTAGGATCCTTGAGGAGGACAGAATTTGAAAGTTTAGTATTAATTTCAGAGATAGAGTGCAAAGAGTCAGAGTCGTCCTCAGAGGTAGAGGACAGAGTCATTACTGGGACTTTATCTGGTGTATGAAAGGCCTTGATTTGATTAATGTGGTAAGTTTTTGTTTTTGAGGTCTTATCAATGGGAGCTACCACATAATTTAAATCAGATAATCTACTTACTATCTGCATAGGTCCCGTAAATCTAGCTTTCAAGGTGTGGCCAGGTATAGGTTCCTGCACCAACACCTTGTCTCCTGGATGGAAGGAGCGGAATTGTGCACTTTTGTCATACCTCTGTTTCATCTTACTTTGAGCTGTCTTTAGGTTAGCCGTGGCTAACTCACGTGCCACCTGCAACCTTGAAGACGGGTTGTAGAGTGCTGAGCTTACGTCTTCTCCCATCCATCCTTCTTTGAGCACCCGAAGAGGACCTCGTACATTGTGCCCAAAGATCAGCTCAAACGGACTATACCCTGTAGACTCTTGCACCGTCTCTCGTACTGAGAACAGCAACAATGGTAGAGATTCATCCCAATCTGTCGGAAAGTGCATGCAAAAACTTCTCATCATTGTTTTTAATGTTTGGTGGAATCTTTCCAAGGCGCCTTGGGACTGAGGGTGATAGGCAGTGGATAAGTTGTGAATTATCCCTAACCTAGTTAATACTTCCCTAAATGCTTTGGCAGTGAAGTTAGTACCTTGATCACTTTGTATAGTTTTAGGAATGCCAAAACAAGAAATGAATTTTGTTAAAGCTTTGAGAATAGCTTTAGTATTGATACTACGCATTGGGATCGCTTCAGGATATCTGGTTACTTTATCCATAATTGTAAATAAATACTGATTTCCAGACTTTGACTTAGGTAGTGGACCTACACAATCTATAATTAAATCTGCAAAAGGTTCTCCATCAGCAGGTATGGGTTGGAGAGGTGCAGGTTTAATAGAATGTCCAGGTTTTCCAACTTGCTGACATTCTCGGCAACACCTAATATGATTCTTCACATCTTTCTTTAATGTTGGCCAATAAAATTCTTTTGTGATTCTATACAAGGTTTTTGTAATTCCTAAGTGACCTCCTGATGACGTATTATGAGCTATATTTAATATCTGAGGTCTATACTTGGTTGGAACCACTAACCTGTCGTATAATTGCCGGCCCTCTGTCTCCTTACCAGTCTCAGTGCAAACCAAATAATCATTTTTAACTTCATACTTGACTGGATGACCCAAAGAGGATTTACCCATGGCTGCCTCAAAAGCGAATTTTAAAGAAGGGTCCTTACGTTGTTCCTCCCGGAAGGACAGTCCCTCGGGCATGGAAACAGAGACATCTGGCAATCCTGCAACCTGGGAATAGGAAGGCTTGATCGGGGTCTGTTCACTTGATTTACGAGACTCCGGCCGGTGTGTCTCATAAAACAACGTGGCTATTCCGAGATCGGAGTCGTCCAAGGATAGGTCAACATTCTCCCCAGACAACCCTTGGGATGTTGCCCGAGTTATGGCCAACACTGGAGAAGCATTAATCATTATAGGTTCAGGACACGAAGTAACAGTAGTAATGTTATTACCCAGTAATAACATGGCATTTTTCATGGGAAATCCTTTTGAGATACCTACAGTCAAGTACCCAGTGTAATATTTGCACTGTACATAAATTTTATGCAAAGGAACGGAAAAGATAGCTCCTCCAAATGCTTCCAATAAAACTGAGGAATTCAAAGAAGTATTCTCTGAAAGGGGTAATATTCCTTCTCTGACAAGTGAGCAATATGCTCCAGTATCTCTAAAGGTATTTACTTTAGTTGGTTCTGAGTTTTCCTGAAGGGAAATAAGACTTTCGCAATAATAAGGGGCCATACCTTTTTCTACTTCTCTAGGGGACATGTTACTAGGGATATTAGAGATTTTCCCGATGGGTTGAGGTTTTTGGGGGCAGTTGGAACTGATGTGACCTACTTTATTGCACCTGAAGCAGACGACAGGCTTGCCCTTTACTCCCTGATGACGTTGCAAGTGGTGTCGTTCTGGCTGGTGCCTCTCTGGATATTGTTGTCGAGATGCTCCATAAGTAGTTTGCCTCTCCGCAGGGGGACCATATGTTGAGAAGCGTGGCTCACCAGGTGACTTGGTTGGATGACGTAGACGCTCTCCCTCCGGCTGGCACTTCATTCTCCAATGTTGTCGATCTCTGCTCACGCCAGACTGTTGAAAAGAGAGACGGGACCGCTCGGACAAGGAGCGGTTCGTTTCGAAGGTATCAGCCAACCTGGCCGCCTCCAATGCAGTGGTTAAGTCACGATCCTGCAGAAAGACACGAACCTCTGGTCCCACAGACTCCAGCAGGTTATCAATCAGAATAAGCTGCACCAGCTCCTCAAAGTTAGAGACACCACTCGCTTTATACCAGCTGGTAAAAGCTTTGGTTTGCTGTCTCACAAAGTCCACCAGGGATTGACCAAGCTGCCGCCTGTTCAATTTGAAGGTCTTACGATATTTAGCTGGGATACATGTATATGCTCCCAACACTGTGGTCTTCACTACTTGATAATCAGAGAATTCAGCGTCAGTTAATACCGACGTAAATTCCTGTGCCTTACCCAATAATGCTGTATGAACCAACGCTGCCCAGTGCTGTTCCGGCCACCTCAAGGCTCGAGCCTGATTTTCGAAGCTTTCGAAAAATTGCTCTGGTTCGGCCTCATTGAAGCGGGGAACAAGCTGTACTGCTTTTTGTAAACTGAAATCGTTTACAGAATGCGAAAACTGCCTCCTTTCTCTTTCCCTATCAAATTCTTCCCTTGCGAATGCTCTCTGTTCCCTAGTTTGCTCAAGATTGATTTTTGCCAGCTCAAGTGCCAACGACGCTGATTCACCCTGAGACAACCCAGCTGCACTATACTGACCATTTTGCTCCGTAGGTGTATCATCTTCCTCCTGCGAGAACATAGTAGTTTTTGCCCTAGCTCCCGTAGAGGGAGGAGTCTGATGTGCCATCTCTTCTTCAATAAGTATGTCAGCAATAAGTGAACGCAGTTGCGCAGCTGTGAGAGTGCGTTTATAGGGAATGCCAATGGAACGAGCAATTTGCCAACAACGCTGTAGAGACAATTTAGGTAGGTTATGCAAAGTATATGCCGACACCAGGCGTCTGACTCGTCTAGGTGGCATAAGTTATTCGCTATGCACAGTACGAATACCCCAACGTAACACGTTAATTTGCAGAACACGCTTAGCTATGCACAGTACGATTGCAGAATACGCATACAAGCAAAGCCGACTGCACACAAGATTGACCGTAGCGAAGCGAGCACACTGAACAAGCTAGTAGCGAGCTGTTGAACGATCACACAATAGCAAGGCTGATCATAAGCAACTGACACGCAAAATTTGTAAAGCGAAGCGAAACAGCAAGCTACACAATGTTCCTGCTACAAGCTTCACCCTAAGCTCAACCGTTTCTCTAAGTCCAGCTCTCGGACAGGCTACCCATATTACAACCTAGGATTTCAAATGGCCTGTTATCCCAGGTGTAATGGGAGCAAATAAACACAGTAGAAAAAGTTTAGACTTATATTATCCTTCACCAATTATAACAGCAATATGTACACTATGTACAGTGATAAATATAGTGCACTCCACGGTAAGCAAGGCAGAAATAGAAGCCACAAGATAGCAGACCGTGCTTCAACCAGCTCTAGAGTGGGAATGACAAGGGCAGACAGGAGAGCGGTATCCACATAACCTCTGCGATTGTCAATCCCACCTTCTTATTGGCTAGAACCTGGTCACTAGTTGAACGATGGGGCCCCATCATCAACTCTTAGCAACCTGGTTCGCTGGTTGGGGGAGATAGCCTGTAAATGAGGGTGTGTCCATGCGCCGAATAAAGGTTACGTACTCTTTGCATGCCACACACCACTACTGTCAGTACCACTACCACCACTACTGTCAGTACCACGACCACCACTACTGTCAGTACCACGACCACCACTACTGCCAGTACCACGACCACCACTACTGCCTGTACCACTACCACCACTACTGTCAGTACCACGACCACCACTACTGCCAGTACCACGACCACCACTACTGTCAGTACCACTACCACCACTACTGCCTGTACCACTACCACCACTACTGTCAGTACCACGACCACCACTACTGCCAGTACCACGACCACCACTACTGCCTGTACCACTACCACCACTACTGTCAGTACCACGACCACCACTACTGCCAGTACCACGACCACCACTACTGCCAGTACCACGACCACCACTACTGTCAGTACCACGACCACCACTACTGTCAGTACCACTACCACCACTACTGTCAGTACCACGACCACCACTACTGTCAGTACCACGACCACCACTACTGCACTACTGTCTGACCACCACCTGTACCACGACCACCACTACTGTCAGTACCACGACCACCACTACTGTCAGTACCACTACCACCACTACTGTCAGTACCACGACCACCACTACTGTCAGTACCACGACCACCACTACTGTCAGTACCACTACCACCACTACTGTCAGTACCACTACCACCACTACTGTCAGTACCACGACCACCACTACTGTCAGTACCACTACCACCACTACTGTCAGTACCACGACCACCACTACTGCCAGTACCACTACCACCACTACTGCCAGTACCACGACCACCACTACTGTCAGTACCACTACCACCACTACTGCCAGTACCACTACCACCACTACTGTCAGTACCACTACCACCACTACTGTCAGTACCACGACCACCACTACTGCCAGTACCACTACCACCACTACTGCCAGTACCACTACCACCACTACTGTCAGTACCACTACCACCACTACTGTCAGTACCACGACCACCACTACTGTCAGTACCACTACCACCACTACTGCCAGTACCACGACCACCACTACTGTCAGTACCACTACCACCACTACTGTCAGTACCACGACCACCACTACTGTCAGTACCACTACCACCACTACTGTCAGTACCACGACCACCACTACTGTCAGTACCACTACCACCACTACTGCCAGTACCACGACCACCACTACTGTCAGTACCACTACCACCACTACTGTCAGTACCACGACCACCACTACTGCCAGTACCACTACCACCACTACTGCCAGTACCACGACCACCACTACTGCCAGTACCACGACCACCACTACTGCCAGTACCACGACCACCACTACTGTCAGTACCACGACCACCACTACTGCCAGTACCACTACCACCACTACTGCCAGTACCACGACCACCACTACTGCCAGTACCACTACCACCACTACTGTCAGTACCACGACCACCACTACTGTCAGTACCACGACCACCACTACTGCACTACTGCCTGTACCACTACCACCACTACAGTGACCACCACTACTGCCAGTACCACGACCACCACTACTGCCAGTACCACGACCACCACTACTGTCAGTACCACTACCACCACTACTGCCAGTACCACGACCACCACTACTGCCAGTACCACGACCACCACTACTGCCAGTACCACTACCACCACTACTGCCAGTACCACGACCACCACTACTGCCAGTACCACTACCACCACTACTGTCAGTACCACTACCACCACTACTGCCAGTACCACGACCACCACTACTGCCAGTACCACGACCACTACTGCCAGTACCACTACCACCACTACTGTCAGTACCACGACCACCACTACTGTCCGTACCACGACCACCACTACTGCCAGTACCACGACCACCACTACTGCCAGTACCACGACCACCACTACTGTCAGTACCACGACCACCACTACTGCCAGTACCACGACCACCACTACTGCCAGTACCACGACCACCACTACTGTCAGTACCACCACCACTACTGTCAGTACCACGACCACCACTACTGTCAGTACCACGACCACCACTACTGCCAGTACCACGACCACCACTACTGCCAGTACCACTACCACCACTACTGCCAGTACCACGACCACCACTACTGCCAGTACCACTACCACCACTACTGTCAGTACCACGACCACCACTACTGCCAGTACCACGACCACCACTACTGCCAGTACCACGACCACCACTACTATCAGTACCACTACCACCACTACTGTCAGTACCACGACCACCACTACTGTCAGTACCACTACCACCACTACTGCCAGTACCACGACCACCACTACTGTCAGTACCACTACCACCACTACTGCCAGTACCACGACCACCACTACTGCCAGTACCACGACCATCACTACTGTCAGTACCACTACCACCACTACTGTCAGTACCACGACCACCACTACTGTCAGTACCACTACCACCACTACTGTCAGTACCACTACCACCACTACTGCCAGTACCACTACCACCATTACTGCCAGTACCCCTACCACCACTACTGCCAGTACCACTACCACCACTACTGCCAGTACCACGACCACCACTACTGTCGGTACCACGACCACCACTACTGTCAGTACCACTACCACCACTATTGTCAGTACCACTACCACCACTACTGCCAGTACCACTACCACCACTACTGTCAGTACCACGACCACCACTACTGCCAGTACCACGACCACCACTACTGCCAGTACCACTACCACCACTACTGTCAGTACCACGACCACCACTATTGCCAGTACCACGACCACCACTACTGCCAGTACCACGACCACCACTACTGTCAGTACCACTACCACCACTACTGCCAGTACCACTACCACCACTACTGCCAGTACCACGACCACCACTACTGCCAGTACCACGACCACCACTACTGCCAGTACCACTACCACCACTACTGCCAGTACCACTACCACCACTACTGCCAGTACCACTACCACCACTACTGTCAGTACCACTACCACCACTACTGCCAGTACCCTACTGCCTACCACCACTACTGTACCCCTACCACCACTACTGCCAGTACCACTACCACCACTACTGCCAGTACCACGACCACCACTACTGTCAGTACCACTACCACCACTGCTGCCAGTACCACTACCACCACTGCCAGTACCACGACCACCCCTGCCAGTACCACGACCACCACTACTGCCAGTACCACGACCACCACTACTGTCAGTACCACTACCACCACTACTGCCAGTACCACTACCACCACTACTGCCAGTACCACTACCACCACTACTGCCAGTACCACGACCACCACTACTGCCAGTACCACTACCACCACTACTGCCAGTACCACGATCACCACTACTGCCAGTACCACTACCACCACTACTGCCAGTACCACGATGTTGCGAATAAGAAATTTTTTAAAGAACTTCAGAATGTGGCCAGTTACCATTTATTTCTTATGCAACAAGATTTTTGGATCCGAGTTCTTTAAAGGTCTTTTAGAGTCTAGGGAAAATAATTTCAACTGGGAAACTCCATAGAATAATATTCAAATTTATTAAAGTATTTCAATACAATACTTTATCTTCTCTTTGTAGTTAATTTAACTTAATACTTTGTACAATGGTATAAACCTTGGTAATAAATACCGACAAGTTGGTTTAGAAAGACTTTCCAACCTGAATGTCAAAAACAAAAGCATGGCTTCCTTCGATGTCACAGCCCTCTTTACCAACGTTCCTACTGACGCTGCAATCAACATTCTGAGACAGAGGCTCACTGAAAACCACGACCTCCCTTTACCTCTTCTAGACTTCATCAATCTAGTGGAACTTTGTGTTAATTTCAACTTCTTCAAGTATCAGGACAACTGTTACAAACAGTGCTTTGGGATGGCAATGGGCAGCCCGCTCAGTGCTGTGCTTGCCAACCTCTTCATGGAAAACCTGGAGACAGAGAAATTCAGCACCCTCATTCCCAACACCGTTACCTGGCTAAGATACGTTGATGATATATTGGTTTTCTATCCGAGACGTCTCAATATCCAGGCCCTTGTCAACAAGATCAATGCAGTTGAACCATCAATAAAGTTTACACTTGAACTCGAAAATGATGGCAAACTTCCTTTCCTCGACGTTCTACTGTGCAGATCTCCCGACAGTGACAAACTTCTCTTCAAAGTGTATAGAAAACCTACCAACAAGGACGATCTTATACACTTTTATTCACACCAAGACACCCGCACTAAGAGAGAAGTCCTCATTGGCTTCTTCTTGAGAGATCTTCGCATCTCCAGCCCTTGTTTTCTAGAAGAAGAATGCACTTACATAACACAAGCCTTTACACGTCTTCAGTTCCCATCTTTCTTCATCCGAGATTGCAGGCTCAAGGCACAAGCTATCCTCAACAAACCGCCCATGGAACAGCCCCCTAAACAGTTCATAGTACTCCCATGTGGCGATGTTGCCACGAATACTCGCCGGGCACTTGCTATGAGTAACATCAACGTTTCCACCTTAAACACATCCACTATCAAAGACCTCACTACGAAACGCAGCCCCACACCTCTAACTTCTACAGCAGGCGTCTACACTATCCCCTGTGGGTTCTGTCCCAAGAAATATGTAGGCGAGACAGGCAGAGATCTTGCAGTCCGCCTGAACGAGCATCGAAATGCCTCTAACAGAGACGATGTAAGGTACGCCTGTGTCCTCCACAGAGACTCCACGGGGCATTTGATGAACTGGAATGAGGCACAACTCGTTCTCACCGAACCAGACCTCAGACGCCGACGGTGCCTAGAAGCCTCACTAATCGCCGTCACCGACACTATAGAACGCAACACTGGAAACTACAAAATTTCAAAAACATTGGCATACATGATACTTAAGCAGCACCAACCCAACAACACAGGAGTCACATGATTTCATCGTCTACCCGTCCTCATCATAGGCAGAGGTTGTTTTGATAAGGACCTGCCTCGCATGGGCCAGTAGGCCTTCTACAGTGTTCCTCCATTCTTATGTTCTTATGACATTCCTCAGGTCACGTGCGTCACATCTCACTCTCCGCCTATATATATAATGTCTTTCTACCTCTGTATGTTAGAAGTGATCAAGGTCCCAGGACCGAAACGTTTTCTAATAAATATGTTATAGTGTTTGCTTACGTGTCTTTCTAAACCAACTTTGTACAATAAATTTACCATATACATTTAGTTCAAAATCATGGAAATGTCATATTAATAAGGAAGTTTAATTATTCTTCCTGTATCTAAGTCCTCATTAATATTTACGTCTCTTTCTTAACAAGAGTGTAGACTCAAAATACAAAAGGTACAAGATTTAACAAGACCTTTGAATCTGGCCGTAAAGTATCTATGGATTATTGAACTGACCAAGAATATAAATATCAAAAGAGTCTTGCAAAGTAATGAGGAACAAAGTGAGTCAGCTCTAGAGTACAATTCTCAAAACCATTCAACTGTACACCGTAAGAGCCAATATACGATCAGTTGTCAGGGCTAGAGCTGGGAGCAGACTGACTACTTGCCAGTCTGTTGACGTGTCGTCAGGTTGGATCAGCTGAGCCACGTCAGCCAGCCGGGCATAAACAACTGAACAATTCACCGGATGGTTCCGAGACTTAAACTCTATATACACAAGAAATCCTACCTAACCATAATTGTAAAATAATAGTGATAATAACGATAATAGTGATAATAACGATAATAGTGATAATAACGATAATACCATGGTATTTTTCACATATTAACAGATAATAATATAACGCCGAAAGTCTCTATTTTAGCTATAAACGGGGACTTTCGCGCTATAATATTAAGTGATGAACATTTTCTCTCACAACAGTTAAATAACACAGGATGACCAATTTCGAAGATATAACACCCCCCCTGTACGACAATAGGTCGCAGTAGGGAGTTTGCAAGCGTCCTTGGTAATATCTCCTTTATAATAAGCATCCTCTTGGTAAATAAGGCAAGTAGTATGACGGAAGAATGGAGAAGAAATAACTCGATCAGCATGGTTATTTGCCAGAGGATGAGCTTTTGGAACAATGGCCGGAAGAACTATCTGGAGTGGCTTCCATCACAATTCGAGAATAGGAGTCTCGGACATAACTGTCAGGGTCATCCATGTGGACTTAATACTTCGTCCCATCAACGAAACGGCTTTCATAGTCATACTGTCAATATAAAAGAAAATTATTAACAAAAATATATAATATATATATAAATTAGGCTCTATGAGTACTCATTTCTTAACTTTACATTTTAAGATACACATTTTTTTTTCAGGGGAGAGAAAGAGCATCAGCAATTATGTTAAGTGTTGAATACTAATCAGATAAGGTTGGATCCTCAGAGCCCACCTGAGGATTCGGGTGTTCTTTGATTTCATAGAATTAATATAAATTAAAGGGTTGTGATCAGAAAATACCATAATTTTATGGGGGGAGGTTCCCAGATAAATGTCAAAATGTTCCAAAGATATTACTAGGGCAAGAGCTTCTTTCTCTACAGTGGCGTAATTCTTTTGGTGACGTTTCAACTTTGAAGAAAAATAAGATATAGGATGCAAAATATCAGTAGAGGGGGATTTCTGAAGTAACACCGCCCCCACAGCATAACCGCTGGCATCGATGTGTAAATAGAAGGGTTGATTAAAGTCAGGACTTTTCAATACGGGTGACGAAGAAAGCAACCGCTTCAACCGATTAAAAGCTATCTCACAATCTTTCGTCCAGCAAAACTTCATCTTACTACTGGTTAACTCAGTGAGAGGAGATGCAACCTGAGAAAAATTAGGACAGAAACGTCGATAATAACCAGTCATTCCAAGGAACCTCTGTATAGACTTTCTATCTTGAGGGATAGGAAACTCGGCAATGGCTCTAACTTTTACATCAACAGGACGTACCTCGCCCTGACCTATACAAAAACCGAGGTATTTAATCTTGGCTTGTCCAAACTGACACTTGGCTAAATTTATGGTGAAGTTGTACTTTTCTAACTTCTTAAATAAGGTTTCCAGGCGAATTAAATGTTGCTCCCACTCATTGCTATATATAGCAAGATCATCTAGATATGCATCCACTCCTTCTAAATCATTGGTCAGCAGGTTCATCAGGCGCTGAAAGGTAGAGGCCGCATTACACAACCCGAAGGGCATAACACGATAATTGAATAATCCGCCTTGTATAGTAAATGTGGATATTTCTTGGGCTCGCTGGGTAAGCGGCACTTGGTAATAGCCCCTTAATAAATCCAGGCGGGTGACATAGGCGGCTCCTGATACTCTGTCTATTAGATCATCAATACGGGGTAGTGGGAAACCATCTGGTACCGTGAGAGCATTAACCTTACGATAATCAGTGCACATTCTAGAAGTTCCATCAGGCTTGGGAACTAATATACAGGGCGAGGCCCACGGGCTTTTACTCCGTTCTATGAGTCCATGGGACAACAAAAATTCTACTTCTTTGTTTAATGTTTCCTGTTTGAGTGGACTTGCCCTCCCTATAAGGTGACTGTTTGCAAGGCTTTGCTCCTTGTACATCTATGTCGTGAATTCCCAATGTACAACGCCTAGGGACGTCATCGAATAAGACCTCATAACGTAATATCAAGTCTTTGATATCTTTGGCTTTCTTCAAATCAAGGTCCATAAGAAAGGTATCAAGAGATTGCAATGTCTCTGAATTTTTTAAACGTACTTCTATCGCTTTAGAGATGCTGGGCAGACTTCCATTTTCAGTTTCAGCTAAAGGAAGAACTGTCGAAACTGGTACGATACTAGGGTGGTAAGCCTTAAGTTGGTTTATGTGATAAGTACGTTTTGCTTTTCTCTTTCCTGGAGTTTGTAGTACATAATTTACCTCATTGAGCCGCTCAATCACTTCCAAAGGACCTTCGTATCTAGGTTGCAGAGCGTGTTCAGGTAAGAATTTCTGTGCCATCACACTGTCACCTGGTTTGAAGAAACGAGAGCGTGTGTGTTTGTCATAACAATGCTTCATCTTGGATTGGGCCTTAGCTAAGTTTTTTGAGGCTAATTCCCTCAGTTGTGACAAACGCTTTTGCATTAGAGTTGGAGTTGTTTTAAGCGAGGGTTCGGATTTTCCGGTCCATGAATCTTTTAGTACGGCGAGGGGGCCGCGTACTTGGTGTCCGTAAATTAATTCAAATGGACTGAACCCAGTGCTTTCTTGTTCGCTTTCCCTTAAGGCGAACAAGAGGAATGGTATTCCTTCGTCCCAATCTCTGGAAAACTGCTCGCAGTACGCTCTCATCATTGATTTTAATGTTTGATGAAATCGTTCGAGGGCTCCTTGCGACTGAGGGTGATAAGCAACAGAAAATACGGACTTAATTCCGAGGCGAGATAAGGCATCACGAAACATCTTAGAGGTAAAATTTGAACCTTGATCTGATTGAATTATTCGGGGAATCCCCACCTGTGAGAAAAATTTTTGCAAAGCTCGAACAATGATGCGAGAATTAATTTTTCTCAAAGGGATAGCCTCTGGATATCGAGTAACGGCATCCATAATGGTAAACAGATATTTTTTTCCCTTTTTTAGTCTTGGGTAACGGACCAACACAATCTAATATCAGGCGTGAGAAGGGCTCACCACTGACGGGAATCGGAATGAGGGGAGCTGGTGGAGGTGTGTGCGAAGGTTTGCCGGTCACTTGGCAGACTTGACAACCTTTTAGATAGCTTTCCACAGTCTCCTTCATTCTGGGCCAATGAAAATGCTTGGCTATTTTGCCCAGCGTTTTCTTTACTCCCAAATGTCCTCCCATGGGACTATGGTGGGCGAAACTAATAGCCAATTCTCTAAAGGTGCTAGGTAGCACTACTAGATGTTTGCTGGTAGCCAGATGATCGTCGGAAGACAAAAGAGACTTTTCCTTTCTCATTAATATACCATTAGCAAGATAGTAACAATTGTCCAGGTCTTGGGCGTCGTCTTCTGTAATAGCTATCTCTCGTAATTTCTCTAGGGATGGATCAAGGAACTGATCCCTTATTAAATCTTCTTTCGATAGCATTTTAATATCAAAATCTTGAAAAGGGCCGATCATAGAATATTTCAGATTTGAAGATCCGGGTTGTAAGGATCGACTGAACAATAAATCGAGACCTAAATCTTCGCCTTCACTTAGGACTTCAGTTGATAAAGGATTTTGAGGCGCTCTAGACATTGCTCTAGTTATAACATTGAGAGGAAATAAGGTAGGAGCCTCTTTTCGAGCTTCTATGGCATAGTTAATGTCAGTAGAATTATCAATAACTAGAGGCTCTCGGCTTATACCCGGATAGTCTAGATCATTGCCTATGAGTAAGTCAACGCCCTGAATAGGAAAAGTTTCACTGGATATACCTACCGACACAAAGCCAGTATAGGTTGGTGTTTGGATGTATATCCTGTGAAGAGGCACTCTTATAATGGCGCCTCCATAGGCTTCTAATAAGACATCTAGCTTTGTGCGAGTCATATCACTTACGGGAAGTATGTCCTGCTTCAACAATGTTAAATAACTTCCAGTATCACGGAAGGAATTAATTTCAACTAATTGAGTCTCGTCTATTCCAACTTTCACTTTAGCAAAGTAGGGACTCATAGCTGAGTGAATATCTTTTTCTGAAACAGCTCTAATATTTAGTCATCTGGAATGACTACTGATTCGTTCTTGTGAACCTTGTTCGGTACTAGGGTTCAGTTTCTTTTGAGTTGTCGATGAAGATATTACCTGAGTTGGGAAACGAAGTCGCTCGTTCCTGGTATCCCTCTCTAGCCAATAACAGTGTTTCCTTAAATGCCCTTTCTTATTACAATAAGTGCAGTTCAACTCACTGTTATGCCTTAGTGGTTTTGAACTTTTCCTAGAGTTAGATCTAAATTTATTATTGATAGGCGTGGAGGCATCATAGGAGGTCTGGCAAGGATTCTGTATGCGACGCATCTGTGTAAGATTGGATCGTCCTTTCTTAGGGGCATATTTAGTCACCGTTTCCTTACTTTTTGTTTCGCCAATCAATTGTTGAGATATTTCATAATTATCGGCGAGCGAGGCTGTTTATAGTATATTTACTATGGGGCAACTAATCAAATACCTATGCAAGTCTTCTGGTAAATTATTATAGAAATCCTCATGCAGGATCAATTGGGAAAGACTTTCCATAGATTTACAGTTAGAAGCTCTACACCATCTCTCAAAAGCGATTTTCTTTTCACGAGCAAAATCTACATACGACTGAGTTGGCTGGCGTTTTAATGCTCTAAAGGTTTTTTGATAACTTACTGGGAGGAGATCATAAGCCTTTAGGATAGCCTTCTTAACGGAATCATAATCCACATATTTCTCAAAAGGTAACGTAGCCGTACAACTTTGAGCTTTACCAGACAACGAAGTATGTAATAAGGTTGCCCAGTGTTGTCGGGGCCAGCGCATAGCACGTGCTTGATTCTCAAAGACTTCAAAATAAGTATCTAAATCTCCGTCATTGAACCTTGGAACCATAGATGCAGCTTTTTGTATATTGAAAGAATCATTTGAGGATTCAGTACATCTTTCATTCACATTTCCTTGTTGTTGTTGTCTTATATAGCGGAGCGTTTCCCTTTGAAAGTCTTCTTCATTTAATTTACGCTGAGCCTCAATTTGAGCAGTCTGTAAAATAAATAGTCTCTCTAATTTCTCAAACTGACTTTGAGAAATATGCCCCGATGGTATCGAAAATGAGGGAATTGAACTGGCGGTATGTGGATATTCCTTTGGACGTGCACCTTGGTGAGGGCCAGGCTGACCATTAATAGGAATTCCTTCAGTAACGGGCGAATGCCGAACAGCGGCTGCACCCTGCAGTACTTCATATCTCGACTGGTAGCTTACTTGAGAAACTAAACTTTCAGAGTCAGAATCTCCTGCTACATGATGGTTAGAGGCCCCTGGAAACAATTTGTTTCTAATTATTGCCCTTACGGTATTGGCTGTGTAATATCTATCGTATGGTACTCCCAATTTACGAGCTATCTGCCAGCACGTTTGAAGTTTCAAGGAGTCCAGCTTTGACAATGTTAAATCTTCAAATAACTCTTTAATGTGATCTTCCATGATCAATATTTTGAGATAAATTCCCAGTATATAACTTTAATATTGTTCTTTTGATCACTGTCTTAGAACAACAGAGATCCCGGACGGGTACCCCATTTGTTGCGAATAAGAAATTTTTTAAAGAACTTCAGAATGTGGCCAGTTACCATTTATTTCTTATGCAACAAGATTTTTGGATCCGAGTTCTTTAAAGGTCTTTTAGAGTCTAGGGGAAATAATTTCAACTGGGGAACTCCATAGAATAATATTCAAATTTATTAAAGTATTTAAATACAATACTTTATCTTCTCTTTGTAGTTAATTTAACTTAATACTTTGTACAATAAATTTACCATATACATTTAGTTCAAAATCATGGAAATGTCATATTAATAAGGAAGTTTAATTATATATGATTATAAAATTGCTCACAAACAATGTCCAGAATATCTTGCTGTCAATTTTGTCAAGGTTGGGAACCAAAGCAATCATAGTACTAGGGGGAGAGAGCACAACTTTGTAGTACCCACAGTCAGTGGCCAGGCTTCAAACACCTTTTATTGTACAGCAATAAAGGAATGGAACAGACTGCCCTCACATGTCAAAGCCAGTCATAGCATGAACCAGTTCAAGAAGAGTGCCAAAAGGTGTCTGATGAATGTAGCTACAGAAAGGGAGGGGAATGATTTTCTATTTTTTATCTAACATACGTGTAAATTTGACCTTATTCCTAGTAATGACCCTCGTATTGTAGATAGTCTTAATGACCCTCGTGTAGTAGATAGTCTTTTTAGTATGATAATAAGATGTTATCTTCATTGTAGAATAATAAGAAAATATTATAACCTTTATATTATAATAATAAGGTAAAAGGACCCCAATGGAAATAAGTCACTGTCTGACTTTTTTGGGTTATCCTAGGTTCTCTACACATATGCTGCTATGTATGATAATTCTATGTAACTGTATTTGTGTATACCTGAATAAACTTACTTACTTAACCACTACCACCACCACCACCACCACCACCACCACCATCACCACCACCACCACCACCACCACCATCACCACCACCACCACCACCTATGTAGTGCATGGTACCTTTGTAGTGCATGGTACCTTTGTAGTGCATGGTACCTGCATAGTGCATGGTACCTATGTAGTGCATGGTACCTGCATAGTTTATGGTACCTATGTAGTGCATGGTACCTTTGTAGTGCATGGTACCTGCATAGTGCATGGTACCTATGTAGTGCATGGTACCTGCATAGTTTATGGTACCTATGTAGTGCATGGTACCTTTGTAGTGCATGGTACCTGCATAGTGCATGGTACCTATGTAGTGCATGGTACCTGCATAGTGAATGGTACCTATGTAGTGCATAGTACCTATGTAGTGCATGGTACCTTTGTAGTGCATGGTGCCTGCATAGTGCATGGTACCTATGTAGTGTAGTACATGGTACCTTTGTAGTGCATGGTACCTGCATAGTGCATGGTACCAGCATAGTGCATGGTACCTATGTAGTTCATGGTACCTGAATAGTGCATGGCACCTGCATAGTGCATGGTACCTATGTAGTGCATGGTACCTTTGTAGTGCATGGTACCTTTGTAGTGCATGGTACCTGCATAGTGCATGGTACCTATGTAGTGCATGATACCTATGTAGTGCATGGTACCTGCATAGTTTATGGTACCTATGTAGTGCATGGTACCTTTGTAGTGCATGGTACCTGCATAGTGCATGGTACCTATGTAGTGCATGGTACCTGCATAGTGAATGGTACCTATGTAGTGCATGGTGCCTATATAGTGCATGGTACCTTTGTAGTGCATGGTGCCTGCATAGTGCATGGTACCTATGTAGTGCATGGTACCTGCATGGTACCTATGTAGTGCATGGTACCTTTGTAGTGCATGGTACCTGCATAGTGCATGGTACCGATGTAGTGCATGGTACCTATGTAGTGCATAGTACCTTTGTAGTGCATGGTACCTGCATAGTTCATGGTACCTATGTAGTGCATGGTACCAGCATAGTGCATGGTACCTATGTAGTTCATGGTACCTGTATAGTGCACTTTATCTGTATAGTATGTTGATAGGGTATTTTATCTAGATAGTACATGGTATCTAGATAGTGCATGTGATCTAGATAAAGAATGGGATCTAGATAGTGCATGGGATCTAGATAGTGCATGGGATCTAGATAGTGCATGGGGTCTAGATAGTGCATGGTATGTAGATAGTGCATGGGGTCTAGATAGTGTATGGTATGTAGATAGTGCATGGGATCTAGATAGTGCATGGGATCTAGATAGTGCATGGGATCTAGATAGTGCATGGGTCTAGATAGTGCATGGGGTCTAGATAGTGCATGGGGTCTAGATAGTGCATGGGATCTAGATAGTGCATGGGATCTAGATAGTGCATGGGGTCTAGATAGTGCATGGAATCTAGATAGTGTATATCTATATAGTGCATATCGTCTAGATAATGCATGGTATCTAGATAGTGCATGGGGTCTAGATAGTGTATGATATCTAGATAGTGCATGGGATGTAGATAGTGCATATCATCTAGATAGTGCATGGGATCTAGATAGTGTATGGGATCTAGATAGTGCATGGGATCTAGATAGTGCATGGTATCTAGATAGTGCATGGGATCTAGATAGTGCATGGGATCTAGATAGTGCATGGGGTCTAGATAGTGCATGGAATCTAGATAGTGTATATCTATATAGTGCATGTGATCTAGATAGTGCATGGTATCTAGATAGTGCATGGTATCTAGATAGTGCATGGTATCTAGATAGTGCATGGTATCTAGATAGTGCATGGTATCTAGATAGTGCATGGTATCTAGATAGTGCATGGTATCTAGATAGTGCATGGTATCTAAATAGTGCATGTGATCTAGATAATGCGTGGTATCTACATAGTGTATAGTTTATAGATAATGTATGGAGAGATAGATATATTGTACTCAGACATCTTCCAAGATTATATTAAGGCATCTAGATAATACATACACGTATCCAAGGACGGAACTAACAAGTGCAAGCAAATGTTCCAATAAACAGTGTTATTGGTGCATACAAACACACGTTCCATACAGTTGAACTTTCCTTTTAAGTTCTGTGATAACTTGGAGGATATGTATCCCTGAGTTCTAAGCAGTGGAAGCCAAAATATGTGTCAGGTCGTATCCTACACAGACGTTCCCTCTCTTGGTCGTCACGCTGAGTCGCTGCAGACTGAGGCTGGTTGCTCTCTGGAGATCTTTCATTATCCTGGGAAATTACGAATTTGAGCACATGCTTTCCCATAATCCACACACACACACACACACACACACACACACACACACACACACACACACACACACACACACACACACACACACACACACACACACACACACACACACACACCACACACACACACACACACACACACACACACACACACACACACACACACACACACACACACACACACACACACACACACACACACACACACAAACTTCAATAAGTTTTGATAAGCACCTGCCTCGTATGGGCCAGTAGGCCTTCTGCAGTGCTCCTCCATTCTTATTTTTATGTTCTTATAAGAGCGTGAGAAGAATTTTTAAAGTATGATCAATTATCGTGTAGAAGAGAGTGCAACAGGACAAAGGGAGAAGGGAAGGGGGAAGAGGTAAGAGGAGGGGAAGGAGAGAAGTGTCGGAGAAGGAAAGGAAGGAGGGAGGGTAGATTGGAATGGAGAAATATGGAAGGGTAGAGATGCAGGAAAGAAGAAAGAGGAATAGACATAAATTAAGTTGAATATTGAGAAGAGAGATATCTCACAATTATTTACTGTGGATGGATCAGTTTCCACTCAGTACAGTCTACCCACATCCTGGTCTACCCACAACCTGGTCTACCCACAACCTGGTCTACCCACAACCTGGTCTACCCACATCCTGGTCTACCCACAACCTGGTCTACCCACATCCTGGTCTACCCACAACTTGGTCTACCCAAGGCTGGATTAGATTAGGTTTGGTTATAATAGGTTAGGCTAGATTACGGTAGGTTAGGATAGGTTGGGTTACGTATGGGTAGATTCAGTTATGCTTTGTAACTTTAGGATATGATAAATTAGACACATGTGCAACTCTTGGGTATCTTTATTGAGGAAACGTTTCGCCACACAGTGGCTTCATCAGTCCATACGTAGGAGAAAATTGAAGAACAGGAGGAGAATGAGGTAATCAGTTCCTCAACCTTGAGTCGATGTGGTCAGTCCATCAATCTTGAATAGAATACAGCATATGTGTGGAGAAGCAGCTTATATACCGCAGGCAGGAGAGGTGCAGCAGTCGTAGGTGGTGTCACATTTGTCCAACGTGGAAGTAGGTCGTGCCCAAGGGTTAGGCAAGTGAAGATTGATGGACTGACCACATCGACTCAAGGTTGAGAGACTGGTTACCTCATTCGCCTTTTTATGGACTGATGAAGCCACTGTGTGGCGAAACGTTTCCTTAATAAAGATACCCAAGAATTGCGCATGTGTCTAATTTATCAGTTAGGGGTTGTTTTGAATAGGTACCGCGGATTATATTTACCCAAAAATGTACAACGGATTTTATTTACGCATATGATATAATTGCGTCTGTAAAGTAAAAGGACACAAGTGCAACTAATGTGACATTTTATTGCGGCAACGTTTCGATCTCCAGGAGCTTTGTTAAGCCGTTACAAACAATACATGGACAAAGAGGGTATATATAGGTATGGTATAAACCTTGGTAATAAATACCGATAAGTTGGTTTAGAAAGACACGTAAGCAAACACTATAACATATTTATTAGAAAACGTTTCGGTCCTGGGACCTTGATCAAGGACCGTGATCAAGGTCCCAGGACCGAAACGTTTTCTAATAAATATGTTATAGTGTTTGCTTACGTGTCTTTCTAAACCATATATGGGTATATATAGTTCTGAACCATTCATTTAGAGTGAGGTATAACACTAGTGGTAGTAGTAGTAATACAATACGGTAGAACAATTAACTTGCACATGAGTAAAAGGATATAAAAACTATTACTTGGGTAGTATAAAAATAGATTAGACAAATATTTCTATTGTAATGTGCTTGTGTAGTATTAACAGGAGAGACTATGTGATGGCAGGGTTTACTGTTTTCAGGAGGATTCTTGCTAAGACTTCAGAGATGGTGAAGCTGCCGTTGTTTTGAATATCAAAATGGTATACAATACCTACTTCAGTTAGTTCTAGTCTTTGGAACAGAACTTCTCCAGGCTGAGGGACTGACAACCTCAAATCTACGACTTCAAGGGTGATGGACTGATTACATCTCTACTGCATCTGCCTACTTTCTGTACTCGACTGAAGAAGCCTACTGTGTAGGCGAAACGTTTCGAAATAAAGTTGCCTAAATGTTGCCTATGTATCTTACCTACCTGCCTTTGTTTTGTTTAATTGTGTTAGAAACAGCAATTAGTTCTGATTCAAGGCACTTGCGTCTGCGGAAATTAGTTTAAGTAATTGGGCGTCATATATACAATCTTGCGTCTGGCAGAGAGTGGTGCATTTAACCACCTCAGAACATTCGAATTCTCACGAACATTCAAAAAAGTGGATAGACGTTGACCCTTCAAATTACTGACAGTGGCCCAATAACACGAAAATTATCTCCATGTTACACTACGTAGTCCAGTTAAACCTCTTCATTAATTAGCGACCGAAGCCTCTTTTTGCAAACATCGCGCTCTTTAAAAAGAGAATCTGATCCAATAAAGGAGAATTTGATCCTATAAAAGAGAATTTGATCCTATAAAAGAGAATTTGATCCTGAAA
Source organism: Cherax quadricarinatus (assembly GCF_038502225.1). NCBI lineage: Eukaryota > Metazoa > Arthropoda > Malacostraca > Decapoda > Parastacidae > Cherax > Cherax quadricarinatus. Next base: position 24,805,684 of record NC_091315.1, read on the forward strand.
AAGAGAATCCTATACTATAAAAGTGAATCTGATCCTAAAGAAAGAGAATCCTACGAGAATCAGATTCTGGAAAAAGAGAATCCGATCCTGTAAAAAAGAATCCGAGCCTATAAAATATATTGCAATCGTACAGAAGATAATAAAATCCTACAAATGTAAATTCAATCCTGCAAAAAAAGCTTCCGATCGTACAAATGAGAATCTGAACCTACAAAAGAGAATCCGAATACAAAAGAGAGAATCCAATCTTACAAAAGAGAACCCAATGCTACAAAAGAGCCTCCGATCCTACAAACAGAAGTCCCCCTGAGGGCATCAGCACCCCATTAAGAGATTCTGGTAGTAATTCAAACATGTACTTGTTTGAGTGGGAAGGATTGTGAGAAATGTCTATAAGTGATGAGTAGTGACGGCGGGGAACCTCATTAGTAGTGTTGAGGAAGAACTTACTGGACAGCATTCCTGCCTGTGGGGGTGCTGGGCCACATGATAGATAGATAGACAGACAGATAGATAGTTGAATGGATAGATAGGTAAACAAACAGATAAGTAGATCGATAGATAGATGGATGAATATATAGATAGGTGGATAGATAAATGGAGATAGGTACGTAGATAGATAGATAGGTTGATACATACATACCTATATTATGCATGCAGAAATACATACAAACACACATATATATATACACATACATACATTATACATACATAAATACATGCATCATGCATACATACATATTGTATATATGTGATGAATGGTTTGAAAAACCGACAACCTTTGGACGAAGACCTACTTCGACTAGTGGATGATACCACTATGACCCCACCTCCTCCTACTTCGCCTGACCTCACTACAGTATATAAGCCACGTCTACGGCCCTATGCTGTACATTCTACAAGATTGATGGACTGAACACATCGACTCCAGGCTGAGGGACTGATTACCTCAAACTCCTCCTCTCCTTGTGTAAGAATGGTATATAATACCGACAAGATGAAATTAAGACACATGTGCAACATCTGGGTATCTTTATTGTAGACGTTTCGCCATCCAGTGGCTTTATCAATACAAATTCTAGGACATAACTTGAAGACAGTAGGACTATATACAGAAGATGAGGTAATCAGTCCCTCAACCTAGGAGTAGGTGAGACACATGGCTTATGCCGGAAGGAACAGGTTACGATGTTTCAAGGAAAACGACGGAGGACTCGGATTTGGAAATGTGGGGCGCAATCCTAGCCAAGAAGTTGCGAGACCACTCCGTGTCATCAGAGGAAGAGAAAGTGTCTGCAGATATGACAGCTCCAATCATGCAGCCAACGGATATGGTAGGATGGATCTATGTGGACAACAGCAAGACGCGCCGCGTCCGTCCAAGGAGCAGGCAAACCAGCTCAACCCACCTGGCAGATTCAAGGTAAAGTCTTATGGGGAGCACAGAACTCACTATGGCGTGGTTACACACCTGGAATCACAGCCCAAACTGATATGATTCAACCTGAGGGGAGAACCAATACTGACTCCTCTCATCAAGGAAAGTCATGGAGACAGACTGCTCCTTCACCCAGGAGGAACTGGATTCTCGGCAGAAGATCACCAAGGGTGTAGTGATGCGGTACCCACTAATGATGCCCATCGAAGAAGTAGCAGCTCACCCCAGCGTTGTGTCAGTTCAACGTCTCAAGGCAAAAGACGGCAGGCAACGCACCAACCCGGCAGGTCCTCATTCAGCATATGGGACTGTTGCCATCCCAGCTGGACCTCAGTTCTTGGGGCAGGTACGATGTCAGGACCTTCAAGGCAGAACCAGTTAGCTGTTTCAAGTGCCAGCGTTACGGACAGCTGGGTCCGAACAGAGTAATCTGCGGTGTCTATAGTCGGCACCACCCTACCGAGGACTGCATCACCAAGCTGAAAAATGCATCGCCACCCACTCCACGCTGCTCGAACTGCAGGTAGAAACACCATTCCAGGAATTCCCCATGCCCCGAGAGGCTCGCTAGAAATCATGAGGCCTGGAAGACGCCAACAACGAGGCAGCAGGCTACTGCAGAACATCACTCTCAGCAGACGATGGGTGCAGAGAATTCTGTCATACTGCAGAACTCTCATCAGGCCACCCAACTCAATGCCGAGGAATTTCCGACCCTCGAAGCCTCAACCAGGCGTCATGGACAGGAGCCTCCTGCCCCTCTACCTCAACGAAGAAACAAAAACATAAGGAACAAGCGGCGCCAACAGGAAACATCTGGTCAACGCAATCAGCAAACGGCACTACATGAACTCCCACCGGTCATAACACGGCAACACTGGCATTCCTTGCCCGGTACAGCCGCTATGCAGGCTTCCCTAGCTATGTCTTCACCTCACCAGTAGATGCCGGCTACCCAACTTGGCACACAACATGAAGAAATACAACACTCAGCAGTCCCCACAGGCCACAACAGCCCAGATAATATCCACTGCCTCGAAACCCACCGCCAACGCAGGCCCTCAACAGGAAGGATCTCGTAACACTTATCAAGGCATTCACGGATATTATTTGCAACACAGTTGGAACAACAGAGCATGTTCCGGCAGATGGTCAGCACATTCCTGAGGGTGTGCTTACTGACCGAGGAGGAGACGGTGGATGCCATGAATCTGCACATTCCCAGAGCGGACAGAGCCCAGTCCCCAGCTCAGGAAACATTAGAGATGTAGCAACCTCAGTACCAAATCACAGTCGCTTATGAGACGCACTAGATGAACTGTCCAGAACAGTGCTTGAGCGTCATATGCTGCAACAATGAAGAATCCAGTCTCCTTCAGGAGCCAGAGACGGGTCCTCGCAAGATTAAGACCCGTGCCAGGATCCTGGTCTTGGCGAACATTGTACATACAGAGAGAGAGAGAGAGAGTGAGAGATTAAAGAAAAGGAGAGAGAGAGAGAGAGAGAGAGAGAGAGAGAGAGAGAGAGAGAGAGAGAGAGAGAGAGAGAGAGAGAGAGAGAGAGAGAGAGAGAGAGAGAGAGAGAGAGAGAGAGAGAGAGAGAGAGAGAGAGAGAGAGAGAGAGAGAGAGATCTACATTCATGATAATTGATTCCTACAACTTAATTTATAACGATTAAGAGCTCAAGTCCTCTGGCGGAAAGCCTGGCGCGGTAAACATGACCTGCACACAGCTGACCTGGACTGCTACGGTCCATTTCTCGTTTTGTCAAACAGTCACTCCGGGTAGTGGCTAGCAATCATTGGTGGTGGTCTGGAAGAGGTGCTTGTCTGCGTTCGGTGAGGGACGCCCCCCGCCCCATCCGTGACCTCCAGTAGAGATTTCCCGCATATTCCGCAAAACTTATACGGCTGTTGACGAATCTGATGAAGTCAAAAATAGGCGGGACTCGCCTGAATTATCCTCTCGAGGAAGTCAAAAGAAGCTCCGAAGGAGCCTCTTGAGGAAGTCAAGCAGGCTCCGAAGGCGACTCCTGGGGAAGCCAAACGGGTTCCAAAGGCACTTCTTGAAGTCAAACAGGTCCTGAAGGCGCCTCTTGAGGAAGTCTTGCAGGTTCCTCCTGATAGAGGCGCTGGGAGCGGCAACGTGGGAGGGGAAGAGGGTACTGAAGCTCACGTCCTGTGGAGGAGTGGACGAAGTACATAACACCGGCCCCTATTCAGGGTAGGTGGAAGGATGATGTGTCTCGTTTCTGGTGGAGGGCTCTTGATCCAAGGAACAGGAGATGCTCACTCAGTTTCTTGGAATGAATCTTATTACTCTCCTCCCCCCCGTATCCTCAGGAGCTGCGTGTAAAAGGCAGACTTTATTCGGTCATGCTGTGCTGAGAGTAACGCTGTCTTTAGCTGCGCTGAGAGCAACACACCGGCCGGCCAGCCCCGCTGCGCTGAGAGTGATGGCAGTTGTCTAGGTGGTCACGCTGCCGAGGACGATTACCGCCAGAGGTCATCAGAGGTCATCGCCAATTATGAGTGGATGGCCAATGTTGCCACTCAACCCCCCCTTTCTCTCTCCCCCACTCTCTCCCTCCCCTCTTCTTACCCCACTCCCTCCCCCCAATGCCAGGCGTTGATGCTGCATTTCTGGACCATGTTGATGCTGCATTTCTGGATGGACCGTGTTGTTAGTGCACTTCTGGACCGCCATAGTTACACAGCTGGACTCCATCTCTGACCATCTTCCAGAACACCGTCAGTCTATCGACTGGTTCAACACCCATTATCGTCTTTGTTCACTGTTTTCTCTTTTGCTTTTTTAATCTTACGTTATCCACTCGTTCTCAAAAAATTATCACCGTCCACTTGTCCTCTTTTTTTACGATTCATTATTTTTTCGTTTCCAGGCGACAGTTTGGCTAAAAATCAATATATTTTTTTTCTTTTGGTTCTTCATTAACCTAAATTTTGCTGGGGTGGGGGGGGGGCATGCAACGCCTGGGGAGGGAGAGGCAGTCAGATACCTTCCAAGGAGAGGAGGGTAGCTCTCGTCCCCTGCATCAAGAGCATCTTCACTACATCAAGGTACCTCTCCCAATCACTTTAAGCAGAAACCCTCGCTAAAGATGGAAATATTGAAGGTGTGAAGAGCGAGAGGTGTCTTGATGCTGGTGAAGGTGTCTTGATTCAAGAAATTAAAGGCAGCTTCTCCTTGATTACCTTCCTTTACTCAATCGCTATATATATACATATATATATATATATATATATATATATATATATATATATATATATATATATATATATAAATATATATATATATATATATATATATATATATATATATATATATATATATATATATATATATATATATATATATATATATATATATATATATTATATGTGTGTGGGTGTGAGCGCTGGAGGAGCCACAGCACCGGATAAAATATTTGAAGGAGTCTGGATAATAGTGGATGATCTAATACATCTCTCTTCTCACAACTCTCCCACTCCTTGTTCCTACCTGACCTGACCAAGCCCAGCTCTCTCTCTCTCTCTCTCTCTCTCTCTCTCTCTCTCTCTCTCTCTCTCTCTCTCTCTCTCTCTCTCTCTCTCTGGGTGGTAGTGGGTGGTGGGCATGACACTGGTAACTAGGGCGTGGCTGGTAGTGGGTGGTGGGCGTGACACTGGCAACTAGGACTTGGGTGGTAGTGGGTGGTGGGCGTGACACTGGCAACTAGGGCTTGGGTGGTAGTGGGTGGTGGGCGTGACACTGGCAACTAGGGCGTGGCTGGTAGTGAGTGGTGGGCGTGACACTGGCAACTAGGGCTTGGGTGGTAGTGGGTGGTGGGCGTGACACTGGCAACTAGGGCGTGGCTGGTAGTGGATGGTGGGCGTGACACTGGCAACTAGGGCGTGGCTGGTAGTGGGTGGTGAAATTGACACTGGCAACTAGGGCGTGGCTGGTAGTGGGTGGTGTGCGTGACACTGGCAACTAGGGCTTGGGTAGTAGTGGGTGGTTGGCGTGACACTGGCAACTAGGGGTTGGGTGGTAGTGGGTGGTGGGCGTGACACTGGCAACTAGGGCTTGGGTAGTAGTGGGTGGTGGGCGTGACACTGGCAACTAGGGCTTGGGTGGTAGTAGGTGGTGGGCGTGACACTGGCAACTAGGGCGTGGGTGATGGGCGTGACACTGGCAACTAGGACTTGGGTGGTAGTGGGTGGTGGGCGTGACACTGGCAACTAGGGCTTGGGTGGTAGTGGGTGGTGGGCGTGACACTGGCAACTAGGGCGTGGCTGGTAGTGGGTGGTGGGCGTGACACTGGCAACTAGGGCGTGGCTGGTAGTGGATGGTGGGCGTGACACTGGCAACTAGGGCTTGGGTGGTAGTGGGTGGTGGGCGTGACACTGGCAACTAGGGCGTGGCTGGTAGTGGATGGTGGGCGTGACACTGGCAACTAGGCCGTGGCTGGTAGTGGGTGGTGGGCGTGACACTGGCAACTAGGGCGTGGCTGGTAGTGGGTGGTGGGCGTGACACTGGCAACTAGGGCGTGGCTGGTAGTGAGTGGTGGGCGTGACACTGGCAACTAGGGCTTGGGTGGTAGTGGGTGGTGGGTGTGACACTGGCAACTAGGGCGTGGCTGGTAGTGGATGGTGGGCGTGACACTGGCAACTAGGGCGTGGCTGGTAGTGGGTGGTGGGCGTGACACTGGCAACTAGGGCTTGGGTAGTAGTGGGTGGTGGGCGTGACACTGGCAACTAGGGCGTGGCTGGTAGTAGGTGGTGGGCGTGACACTGGCAACTAGGGCGTGGGTGGTGGGCGTGACACTGGCAACTAGGACTTGGGTGGTAGTGGGTGGTGGGCGTGACACTGGCAACTAGGGCTTGGGTAGTAGTGGGTGGTGGGCGTGACACTGGCAACTAGGGCGTGGCTGGTAGTGGATGGTGGGCGTGACACTGGCAACTAGGGCGTGGCTGGTAGTGGGTGGTGGGCGTGACACTGGCAACTAGGCCGTGGCTGGTAGTGGATGGTGGGCGTGACACTGGCAACTAGGGCGTGGCTGGTAGTGGGTGGTGGGCGTGACACTGGCAACTAGGGCTTGGGTAGTAGTGGGTGGTGGGCGTGACACTGGCAACTAGGGCGTGGCTGGTAGTAGGTGGTGGGCGTGACACTGGCAACTAGGGCGTGGGTGGTGGGCGTGACACTGGCAACTAGGACTTGGGTGGTAGTGGGTGGTGGGCGTGACACTGGCAACTAGGGCTTGGGTGGTACTGGGTGGTGGGCGTGACACTGGCAACTAGGGCTTGGGTAGTAGTGGGTGGTGGGTGTGACACTGGCAACTAGGGCGTGGCCGGTAGTGGATGGTGGGCGTGACACTGGCAACTAGGGCGTGGCTGGTAGTGGGTGGTGGGCGTGACACTGGCAACTAGGGCGTGGCTGGTAGTGGGTGGTGGGCGTGATACTGGCAACTAGGGCTTGGGTAGTAGTGGGTGGTTGGCGTGACACTGGCAACTAGGGCTTGGGTGGTAGTGGGTGGTGGGCGTGACACTGGCAACTAGGGCTTGGGTAGTAGTGGGTGGTGGGCGTGACACTGGCAACTAGGGCGTGGCTGGTAGTAGGTGGTGGGCGTGACACTGGCAACTAGGGCGTGGGTGGTGGGCGTGACACTGGCAACTAGGACTTGGGTGGTAGTGGGTGGTGGGCGTGACACTGGCAACTAGGGCTTGGGTGGTAGTGGGTGGTGGGCGTGACACTGGCAACTAGGGCGTTGCTGGTAGTGGGTGGTGGGCGTGACACTGGCAACTAGGGCGTGGGTGGTAGTGGATGGTGGGCGTGACACTGGCAACTAGGGCTTGGGTGGTAGTGGGTGGTGGGCGTGACACTGGCAACTAGGGCGTGGCTGGTAGTAGGTGGTGGGCGTGACACTGGCAACTAGGGCGTGGGTGGTGGGCGTGACACTGGCAACTAGGACTTGGGTGGTAGTGGGTGGTGGGCGTGACACTGGCAACTAGGGCTTGGGTGGTAGTGGGTGGTGAGCGTGACACTGGCAACTAGGGCTTGGGTCGTAGTGGGTGGTGGGCGTGACACTGGCAACTAGGGCGTGGCTGGTAGTGGATGGTGGGCGTGACACTGGCAACTAGGGCGTGGCTGGTAGTGGGTGGTGGGCGTGACACTGGCAACTAGGGCGTGGCTGGTAGTGGGTGGTGGGCGTGATACTGGCAACTAGGGCTTGGGTAGTAGTGGGTTGTTGGCGTGACACTGGCAACTAGGGCTTGGGTGGTAGTGGGTGGTGGGCGTGACACTGGCAACTAGGGCTTGGGTAGTAGTGGGTGGTGGGCGTGACACTGGCAACTAGGGCGTGGGTGGTGGGCGTGACACTGGCAACTAGGGCGTGGGTGGTGGGCGTAGGACTTGGGTGGTAGTGGGTGGTGGGCGTGACACTGGCAACTAGGGCTTGGGTGGTAGTGGGTGGTGGGCGTGACACTGGCAACTAGGGCGTGGCTGGTAGTGGGTGGTGGGCGTGACACTGGCAACTAGGGCGTGGCTGGTAGTGGATGGTGGGCGTGACACTGGCAACTAGGGCTTGGGTGGTAGTGGGTGGTGGGCGTGACACTGGCAACTAGGGCGTGGCTGGTAGTAGGCGGTGGGCGTGACACTGGCAACTAGGGCGTGGGTGGTGGGCGTGACACTGGCAACTAGGACTTGGGTGGTAGTGGGTGGTGGGCGTGACACTGGCAACTAGGGCTTGGGTAGTAGTGGGTGGTTGGCGTGACACTGGCAACTAGGGCTTGGGTGGTAGTGGGTGGTGGGCGTGACACTGGCAACTAGGGCGTGGCTGGTAGTGGGTGGTGGGCGTGACACTGGCAACTAGGGCGTGGCTGGTAGTGGGTGGTGGGCGTGACACTGGCAACTAAAGCTTGGGTAGTAGTGGGTGGTTGGCGTGACACTGGCAACTAGTGGGTGGTGGGCGTGACACTGGCAACTAGGGCTTGGGTAGTAGTGGGTGGTGGGCGTGTGGTAGTGGGTGGTTGGCGTGACACTGGCAACTAGGGCTTGGGTGGTAGTGGGTGGTGGGCGTGACACTGGCAACTAGGGCTTGGGTGGTAGTGGGTGGTGGGCGTGACACTGGCAACTAGGGCTTGGGTGGTAGTGGGTGGTGGGCGTGACACTGGCAACTAGGGCGTGGCTGGTAGTGAGTGGTGGGCGTGACACTGGCAACTAGGGCTTGGGTGGTAGTGGGTGGTGGGCGTGACACTGGCAACTAGGGCGTGGCTGGTAGTGGATGGTGGGCGTGACACTGGCAACTAGGGCGTGGCTGGTAGTGGGTGGTGGGCGTGACACTGGCAACTAGGGCGTGGCTGGTGGGCGTGACAATGGCAACTAAAGCTTGGGTAGTAGTGGGTGGTTGGCGTGACACTGGCAACTAGGGCTTGGGTGGTAGTGGGTGGTGGGCGTGACACTGGGAACTAGGGCGTGGCTGGTAGTAGGTGGTGGGCGTGACACTGGCAACTAGGGCGTGGGTGGTGGGCGTGACACTGGCAACTAAGACTTGGGTGGTAGTGGGTGGTGGGCGTGATACTGGCAACTATGGCTTGGGTGGTAGTGGGTGGTGGGCGTGACACTGGCAACTAGGGCTTGGGTGGTAGTGGGTGGTGGGCGTGACACTGGTAACTAGGGCGTGGCTGGTAGTGGATGGTGGGCGTGACACTGGCAACTAGGGCGTGGCTGGTAGTGGGTGGTGGGCGTGACACTGGCAACTAGGGCGTGGCTGGTAGTGGGTGGTGGGCGTGATACTGGCAACTAGGGCTTGGGTAGTAGTGGGTGGTTGGCGTGACACTGGCAACTAGGGCTTGGGTGGTAGTGGGTGGTGGGCGTGACACTGGCAACTAGGGCTTGGGTAGTAGTGGGTGGTAGGCGTGACACTGGCAACTAGGGCGTGGCTGGCAGTAGGTGGTGGGCGTGACACTGGCAACTAGGGCGTGGGTGGTGGGCGTGACACTGGCAACTAGGACTTGGGTGGTAGTGGGTGGTGGGCGTGACACTGGCAACTAGAGCTTGGGTGGTAGTGGGTGGTGGGCGTGACACTGGCAACTAGGGCGTGGCTGGTAGTGGATGGTGGGCGTGACACTGGCAACTAGGGCTTGGGTGGTAGTGGGTGGTGGGCGTGACACTGGCAACTAGGGCGTGGCTGGTAGTGGGTGGTGGGCGTGACACTGGCAACTAGGGCGTGGCTGGTAGTGGGTGGTGGGCGTGACACTGGCAACTAGGGCGTGGCTGGTAGTGGGTGGTGGGCGTGACACTGGCAACTAGGGCTTGGGTAGTAGTGGGTGGTGGGCGTGACACTGGCAACTAGGGCTTGGGTGACACTGGTAGTGGGTGGTGGTGGGCGTGACACTGGCAACTAGGGCGTGGGTGGTAGTGGGTGGTGGGCGTGACACTGGCAACTAGGGCTTGGGTGGTAGTGGGTGGTGGGCGTGACACTGGCAACTAGGGCGTGGCTGGTAGTAGGTGGTGGGCGTGACACTGGCAACTAGCTTGGGGTAGTGGGTGGTGGGCGTGACACTGGCAACTAGGACTTGGGTGGTAGTGGGTGGTGGGCGTGACACTGGCAACTAGGGCTTGGGTGGTAGTGGGTGGTGGGCGTGACACTGGCAACTAGGGCTTGGCTGGTAGTGGGTGGTGGGCGTGACACTGGCAACTAGGGCGTGGCTGGTAGTGGATGGTGGGCGTGACACTGGCAACTAGGGCTTGGGTGGTAGTGGGTGGTGGGCGTGACACTGGCAACTAGGGCTTGGGTGGTAGTGGGTGGTGGGCGTGACACTGGCAACTAGGGCTTGGGTGGTAGTGGGTGGTGGGCGTGACACTGGCAACTAGGGCTTGGCTGGTAGTGGGTGGTGGGCGTGACACTGGCAACTAGGGCGTGGCTGGTAGTGGGTGGTGGGCGTGACACTGGCAACTAGGGCTTGGGTGGTAGTGGGTGGTGGGCGTGACACTGGCAACTAGGGCGTGGCTGGTAGTGGATGGTGGGCGTGACACTGGCAACTAGGGCGTGGCTGGTAGTGGGTGGTGGGCGTGACACTGGCAACTAGGGCTGGTGGACTGGTAGTGGGTGGGTGGGGCGTGACACTGGCAACTAGGGCGTGGGTGGTAGTGGTTGGCGGGCGTGACACTGGCAACTAGGGCTTGGGTGGTAGTGGGTGGTGGGCGTGACACTGGCAACTAGGGCGTGGCTGGTAGTAGGTGGTGGGCGTGACACTGGCAACTAGGGCGTGGGTGGTGGGCGTGACACTGGCAACTAGGACTTGGGTGGTAGTGGGTGGTGGGCGTGACACTGGCAACTAGGGCTTGGGTGGTAGTGGGTGGTGGGCGTGACACTGGCAACTAGGGCTTGGGTGGTAGTGGGTGGTGGGCGTGACACTGGCAACTAGGGCGTGGCTGGTAGTGGATGGTGGGCGTGACACTGGCAACTAGGGCGTGGCTGGTAGTGGGTGGTGGGCGTGACACTGGCAACTAGGGCGTGGCTGGTAGTGGGTGGTGGGCGTGACACTGGCAACTAAAGCTTGGGTAGTAGTGGGTGGTTGGCGTGACACTGGCAACTAGGGCTTGGGTGGTAGTGGGTGGTGGGCGTGACACTGGCAACTAGGGCTTGGGTAGTAGTGGGTGGTGGGCGTGACACTGGCAACTAGGGCGTGGGTGGTGGGCGTGACACTGGCAACTAGGACTTGGGTGGTAGTGGGTGGTGGGCGTGACACTGGCAACTAGGGCGTGGCTGGTAGTGGGTGGTGGGCGTGATACTGGCAACTAGGGCGTGGCTGGTAGTGGATGGTGGGCGTGACACTGGCAACTAGGGCTTGGGTGGTAGTGGGTGGTGGGCGTGACACTGGCAACTAGGGCGTGGCTGGTAGTGGATGGTGGGCGTGACACTGGCAACTAGGCCGTGGCTGGTAGTGGGTGGTGGGCGTGACATTGGCAACTAGGGCGTGGCTGGTAGTGGGTGGTGGGCGTGACACTGGCAACTAGGGCTTGGGTAGTAGTGGGTGGTGGGCGTGACACTGGCAACTAGGGCTTGGGTGGTAGTGGGTGGTGGGCGTGACACTGGCAACTAGGGCGTGGCTGGTAGTAGGTGGTGGGCGTGACACTGGCAACTAGGGCGTGGCTGGTAGTGGGTGGTGGGCGTGACACTGGCAACTAGGGCGTGGGTGGTAGTGGGTGGTGGGCGTGACACTGGCAACTAGGGCGTGGGTGGTAGTGGGTGGTGGGCGTGACACTGGCAACTAGGGCGTGGCTGGTAGTGGGTGGTGGGCGTGACACTGGCAACTAGGGCGTGGGTGGTAGTGGGTGGTGGGCGTGACACTGGCAACTAGGGCGTGGGTGGTAGTGGGTGGTGGGCGTGACACTGGCAACTAGGGCGTGGGTGGTAGTGGGTGGTGGGCGTGACACTGGCAACTAGGGCGTGGCTGGTAGTAGGTGGTGGGCGTGACACTGGCAACTAGGGCGTGGCTGGTAGTGGGTGGTGGGCGTGACACTGGCAACTAGGGCGTGGGTGGTAGTGGGTGGTGGGCGTGACACTGGCAACTAGGGCGTGGGTGGTAGTGGGTGGTGGGCGTGACACTGGCAACTAGGGCGTGGCTGGTAGTGGGTGGTGGGCGTGACACTGGCAACTAGGGCGTGGGTGGTAGTGGGTGGTGGGCGTGACACTGGCAACTAGGGCTTGGGTGGTAGTGGGTGGTGGGCGTGACGCTGGCAACTAGGGCGTGGGTGGTAGTGGGTGGTGGGCGTGACACTGGCAACTAGGGCGTGGCTGGTAGTGGGTGGTGGGCGTGACACTGGCAACTAGGGCGTGGCTGGTAGTGGGTGGTGGGCGTGACACTGGCAACTAGGGCGTGGGTGGTAGTGGGTGGTGGGCGTGACACTGGCAACTAGGGCGTGGCTGGTAGTGGGTGGTGGGCGTGACACTGGCAACTAGGGCGTGGCTGGTAGTGGGTGGTGGGCGTGACACTGGCAACTGGGGCGTGGGACATAAATTTCTCCCCCCCCCCACTTTCTTCCATACTTCATTTCCGAACTTTCCCCTTTCTTTCTTATTTTTAATCTGTTCCATCTCTCTTTTCTCTCGTCTGATTATCTCTACAGTTTCTCTTCTATACTCTGTCTATCTACCCTTTATCTAGCTTTTATCCTCAGTCTATCTTCTATCGTCAACCTATCTTACACTCTTCAATCAATGTTTTGTCTATTTTCTATCTTCAATGTATATTCTATCCATAGTCTTCTATTCTCATTTTACTTGCTTCGCTCAGTCTATCTTCTACTCTCACTCTATCTTCTATTGTCAGTCTACTACCCTCATTCTGTTCTCAGTATTTCATATAATTCTTTTTCTTTGACATTTTCTATCTCTCTCTCCCTTTCCTATCTTTCATTTATTCCTTCCATATTCCTTTTATCTTTTATTTATTTCTTCTGTATCTCTAACCATACCACGGGTGGGGATAGAACCCGCGATCAGAGAGTCTCAAAACTCGCGACGGTCTGGAGTTTTGAGACTCTCTGATCGCGGGTTCTATTCCGCCCGTGGTATGGTTTGTTTGTCATTACGATTTCGTGAGTTCTATATCTCTGTTCTATCGTCTGTCTCTCCCTCTTAGTCAGGGTCAAAATGTTGTCATTTAATTATTCGGTGGAAATTTCTGTAATTTGGGGGTGGGGGAAAATTTACGACATAAGTGTCCCGAACACCACTTAAATTTCGAAATGGTCGCTTCTTGTTAGGTATATTGTGTATCAGAAACCTTCCCTATGAGGATAGACTAAGGGCCCTGAAACTGCACTCTCTAGAAAGACGTAGAATTAGGGGGGATATGATTGAGGTGTATAAGTGGAAGACAGGAATAAATAAAGGGGATGTAAATAGTGTGCTGAAAATATCTAGCCTAGACAGGACTCGCAGCAATGGTTTTAAGTTGGAAAAATTCAGATTCAGGAAGGATATAGGAAAGTACTGGTTTGGTAATAGAGTTGTGGATGAGTGGAACAAACTCCCAAGTACCGTTATAGGGGCCAGAACGTTGAGTAGCTTTAAAAATAGGTTGGATAAACACATGAGTAGATGTGGGTGGGTGTGAGTTAGACCTGATAGCTTGTGCTAACAGGTCGGTTGCCGTGTTCCTCCCTTAAGTCAATGTGACCTGACCTGACTAGGTTGGGTGCATTGGCTTAAGCCGGTAGGAGACTTGGACCTGCCTCGCATGGGCCAGTAGGCCTTCTGCAGTGTTCCTTCGTTCTTATGTTCTTATGTTCTTATCTGCGCGTTTCTAATTAAGCTTTATGCGTAAAAAGAGCGTAAACTTGTATATTTTAGGGTTATAGAAACGCAGCTTCCAGAACGACGACCTGGACCCCCCAAGAAGCATAAATAAAGATGTGGTGGAGAAACAAGTCGTATTTTATTGCAATAAATCACTCTGATGACAGGCACTTTACTTCTATAATTAGAAGCGAAGGTATTGTTCGAGAGATGAGCAACAATAACATAATATTTGGGGATACAAAATTCATAACATGACTTAATATTGCTAATAAATTGGAACTATATTTATTATATCCAGTCATTACAGTTCATTTTCACTCTCGCTCATGTAACCAGCATTGTACTCTATAGAGTTTTCACAGTCGGCATCATACCATCATTACCAAACAGATCATGTCTCCTGCATGACCATCTCTGAGATGAACAGGCAGATATTCATTGACATCTGACCAGTTCTACGACAGCATGTGGCGAGAACAACCTTTGTGGTCAGCGGTAGTTGATTATTATTCTTATCTTAATAGCAGCCATACTTCAGAGGATCGAATGACGTCTGATGAGAGTCAGTGGTTTGACTCTATACCAGGCTTCGTAAACGCACACCTTTGATATATTCGTCAAGAGTACTTAGTGGTGGAGATAAACTGTTGCTCTCTGTTGGGTGTTTGCAAGACAGATACCACCTCTCATCTGGAATACTTGTGTTGAAGATTCCTCTAGGGCAGTAAACAGAAGAGCCAAACTTAACCAATGTGTCCTTCACCTGCTGCATCAGGCCACCTTCTACTGGTAGTTTCGTCAGTGCTTCGTTGCCATCACTCTCATCTTTCATGTACTGCTGATGAAGCCACCTTGGCTTGCCTGTTCCAGAGTATCTTCCTATGGTGTCTGTGCTTGTAAAGGCGTGAAGAACAGGCAAGGCTTTCGTCTGTTATGCTCCTAAAACTCTCCAAATCGGTTCTATTTCAACTGGTCCTGATGCCACTGATATTGTTGTCCTTTTGTACAATTTGTCAAAGGTATGAAACCAACAGAACTGAAACATCTGTGGCAGGAGTGAGGAGCACAAGTTGTGCACTAGAACATCGTTGTGACCCAGCTTGTGCCAGGCATATCATTAGCATTTCAGCTTCTTCATGATTATTATCTTCAAACAGCATCCATTGGTTGTTACTTCTGGTGTGACCTGATGTTCATATGGTGACTCACTTCTTTGAATTTTTGAGCTTCAGTTACTACTGCAGGATACTTTGTCAGAACTGACTTGATATTATGTGAGAGGAAGTGTTTCACTGGGATGTGTGTGAAGATTATATCGTTTGAAAAGAGTTCCTGCTCGTCATTCAAATTGACAAAAGAAACAATGTTGTTGAACCCGCGGCGCTCTCGCTGAGCTTATGAAAGGTCTTGAGGGCCCTGGTATTGTTGCAGCTTTCATATGTGTTTTTTTCTTTCATTGTGTGACTGACTGTGCAAATGGCATATTGCATTCTGTCTCTGGCTCATTCTACGTGTCCTTCATTTGTGGTCTCTCAACAACGAGTCCGACGCCTCATAGCTTTCCTTTCAGTCATGTTGTCTTGTGTACTTAATTTGATGATCTATTGGATGATAATGTATTTTTCATCTTGTAGACTGACTCTTTCACTGCATCCAGTATGCTTGATATGATTCTGAAATTGTGTTACATACAAGTGTTCCTGTGCTTGTATTGTCTCCCTGACAGAGACTGCACCTCTCCCATTCTGTTTGGACATTTTCCTGACGGAACTCAAGTCAATGACTGCTGGGTTGTCACTCATGGTAAGAAGTTCTTGATTTCCTGAAAAGAAGCAACCACAATTAGAAAGCACCAGAGAAAGCACCAACATTAAGTATCTACGAGAATCTAAGCCACAATTCATGTAAATATTCACTGAATGTGAACACACAAATGAAACACATTGCCGCAGCTGCCTTATAACCAAGACATACTTTCACCGTGACTTACACTAACACCTGGAGAAAAAAGTTAGCATTGATATTATGATTCTGTAAATACAAAAATCGAATTCCATGATCCCAAAACCATAGAATTACACACACCATTTACATATCCGAAAATATATAAAATGAAAATTCAATATGGCGGCCATACGCACAGTCTGCGCCATTGTAAACACTGCGCCATTGTAAACACTGGGTTTTGGACTCCTTACGTCCTGTGTAGATTTGCAAATCCACAAAAATTTTGACGAAAATGTATAATGAACCTGACTACTAGATCTTACATCTAGTTTATCTGGTCCATGCATCATCTATCTTCTAAATCCCTCTATTATATTCTATCTCTCCCTCTTATATTTTTCGCGTACGTCATTTAGTCCATATAGTTCCATCTATTCCTTCAATGTATCGTCTATCTTTTATTTAGTTCTATATCCCTCTTTTATATTATATCTCTCGGGGCTTTCATATAGTTCATCTGTATCTCTCTCCTCCATCCTCCATCTCCTCTTCTTGTACCTGCCATATTCCCATATTTCTTTTCAGTCTTATATTTCTATCTTTTATCTTTCTATATTGTACATTCCTCTTCTGTCTTTTACACTGAGTCCACTACGGTGCACTTTAGAGTCTAAGAAAACATCAACCTCACTTCCAGCCATAGAGGCCATAACCCAACTTTTGTCTCACTTCCACCTAACCTCGAAGAGCAGATCCAGGGATTCAGAAACACCCCTGTTCCCTGTTCCCTGTTCCCCTTCCAGAGGACCGGCAGGGCTGCTCCGTAACACATCGATAATTAGGAATCACAATACATCCACCGATAACTTAAATGTAATTAATGTAATCGTCCAGAATAATTACCTTCACTCGTTGCACTGGTTCGCCGCTATCTGCAATTACCTTATTAAATATAATCTTATTATTACTAAGTGACAATAATGAAATTTACCATTTACTGAACGCTTGGACTATAATAAAGTTCCTTCAACTTAATTACTACACTGAACATAATTCACATAAATCCCTATACAGAAATGGGTCAGTATTAGTATCAGTTTGAGAAAGAAGACTCCTTGGTATACTCTTCCAGTGTCTTACGAAAATTATAGCCAACAAGAGACCTTTCCTGATTATCTCAATTCCCACCTCTCTCTCTCTCTCTCTCCCTCTCTCTCTCTCTCTCTCTCTCTCTCTCTCTCTCTCTCTCTCTCTCTCTCTCTCTCTCTCTCTCTCTCTCTCTCTCTCTCTCCCTCTCTCCCTCTCTCCCTCTCTCCTCTCGCGCTCCCCCCTCTCTCTCTCTCTCTCTCTCTCTCTCTCTCTCTCTCTCTCTCTCTCTCTCTCTCTCTCTCTCTCTCTCTCTC
The DNA here is from genome assembly GCF_038502225.1 of Cherax quadricarinatus. NCBI lineage: Eukaryota > Metazoa > Arthropoda > Malacostraca > Decapoda > Parastacidae > Cherax > Cherax quadricarinatus. Next base: position 24,822,782 of record NC_091315.1, read on the forward strand.
TCTCTCTCTCTCTCTCTCTCTCTCTCTCACTCTCTCGCCATTTTCCCGACTATCCTAAAAACTTATTGGCATCACACCCAGCTAAAAGTAACTAACCATGAGTTTAGTATATACATAAAATTTACCTTATGGGGCGAGTTTACCGACTCCCTCACGTCATCACTTCTTAATAGCTGAGGCGATAAAGCCAACACTTAAAAACTGCTTGACCCTCCCTCAGTAGATAACATGAAATAAGCATATTGAGTTGCACACTCAAATTCCCTCTTAACACAGAGAATGTAAATTGGAGCATCATCACAGGAGCATGTTCCATGCTGTGTCTCTGGTAGAGACTCCGGTCCCCTGCACTCGTGGACTCGAACACTATTCAGCTTTTGCACTATGAGTGGAGGCTTGTGTCCTTCATGAATTAAAAAACAGAAAAAAAAAACGAGGGGTAAGTATTGATTAGCTTCTTGAAAGCAGAAATCGAAGGCTTCAGGTAAGACGTAAGACAACAAGAATAATACTCCTGTGGTATGGTCTCGCACGAGCGCACCTTCGCCAGACTTTGCTTGACCATTAGTCCTGTTGCCCGATTTTTTTTATGCTACTAACAACACGTTTCTGTGAAGCTCTGTCCCTGGTAAATCATCATTGGACTTTGCTTTACTTTTTTTTCTTAATTTTCAAGGTATAGACACTTCTCCATAAAACTTAACCATTGGTTGATCTTCGCCACACTTCAGCAACCACTAATACCATGTAGTTTTGATGGTATTAACCTCGTGCTGGGCTGCTGTAATTGGCTCTTCCACCTCGCGGCCTCCGTGCCTCGTTGCCCAAACATTGCCGATATTCCATCTTAGATTCACCAGCGGGGAACCACAGATGAGGATGCTGAGGTGAGCTCTGGTCATCTCTGGAGATCAGGACTTCAAGATGGCCAAAGCGATTAGGACCTCCGGTGGGGTCAGGCAGTGAGGCTGCAGAGGACGCGGAGGTGAAATTCATTCACATCTCACAACTAACAATTTGGAAATGGAAACTAGATGACACTTTCGGTCCTTCCTGGACCATTATCATGCCGCGAGTGATATGATCATAGTCCAGAACAGACCGAAACGTTGTTTGTGTTTCATTTCCGATTTGGGTCTGTTGTGAAGAGACGGGAAATGGGGGGGGGGAAGGTCAGAGGAGAGAGAGAGAAGAGCAGTACGAGTTATGACTGGAATCAAGAGAGAGGAAAGAAGATTGGGTCACCGGATGACTAGAGATGATGCCAGGGAGGATACATTAGCAGAAGAAATGGAAGAGGAAAAGAAGTAGGGGAGGATGATTAGGTCAAGCGAGGTCACGGGTCATGGGTGAGGCCAGGGGCCAGCAGTCATAATAATGCCACGGTACACAATCCACATTTCATCATGAGCTGTTTTATGAGTCGCCGATGAAGGAATAACGTGACTGAATTAAAGACAATAATGGACCATCATTCACACAT